>NC_048306.1:103089923-103158762 GCF_013100865.1 Trachemys scripta elegans | reverse complement strand
GGAGGGGAAGTGCCCGGCTGGGGGCGCAGGTCCGGAGGCATAGGGGCTGCCCAAAGCCCGAGCACTACCAGCTCACCGTTTGCTGGGCAGCCTCCAGACCCTGTGCCCCCGGCTGGGCGCTTCCCCTCCCGGGCTCCAGCTGCACTGGGGAAGCGCCGGCTGGGGGCGCAGGGTCTGGGGGCTGCCCGGCAAACCGTGAAGCCGGTAGCGCTTGGGCAGCCCTTTCCGCGTGGCTGGAGTGGGAGGGAGGAGGGGGCGGAGTTAGGGCGGGAAGGGGCGGGGCTGGGGTGGGGAAATGGGCGGGGTCAGGGCCCGTGGAGGGTCATCTTTTTTTATTTATTAGATATGGTAACCCTACACTCCACTGACGGCAGAGGGGAAGGAAAGAGGGGGATGGGTGGAACAGCCCGTCCTCTCACTATTTTGCCCACTAATTAGGCCTAATTTCCAACATACCAGTTCTGGGTCGCTCACTCTTCTGGTTTTCCGGGCATGATCTCAGCACAGTCACTAACATACAGCCGGAGCCTTGTTGTTTGGCCAGGCCAGCCTTTCCGCCTTCACTTGTACCGATATTTATAACAGTTTCATACAACGGGCTGAGTTCGAATTCGGTTACCTTTCCCTGTCAGTGTTCAGCATATCGGCACTGGGCCAGTTTATAGACGTCTCTCCACTTCCCACAGGCAGGCTCACGGGGGGCACTAGGCTTTTCACAACCCTGCCACCAGTTTTACGCTGAGCTGCTCCTGATTCACACTGGGGTCATTGCGAGCAGGCGGCCCTGGGGGCGTCTGAGGGGCACAGCGAAGGGGAAGGACTGGGACCCTGTGTCACAGCCCCTGAGCCCTCAGGACTCATGAGTCAGGCCCCAAAATCATGAGATCTTTAAAAACAATCAATGTTGGGTTCTATGGATTTGCCATCTGGTCTGGCCCTTCCAGGGTCACGTTTGGGGCCTTTTGGGGTCACGTTTCCCAGCTTTTCTCCTCAAGGACAAGGGCTGGGAATGGGCTTGTTTAAGGAAGCTGAGATCCTCACTTAGCCCCAGGACTCCAGGAGCTGGAGCTTTAAGGAAAACACCCAAACTCATGAGACTCGTGCTAAATAACATGAGCATTGGGTGGGGGGCAGCGGCGGGGGGCAGCCTGCTTAGCCTCCCTTGGGAAGAGCCCTGGCCATTAACAGTGAGCCAGCCAGAGCCGTAGGACACGCTGCGTGGAGCAGGGCCGCCAAGGGGGGGCAATTTGCCCCGGGCCCCACAGGGGCCCCCACGAGAATATAGTATTCTATAGTATTGCAACTTTTTTTTATGGAAGGGGCCTCCAAAATTGCTTTGCCCCAGGCCCCCTGAATCCTCTGGGCAGCCCTGGCGTGGAGCAGCCCACGGTGGCCAGGACGGGAACAGGCCTGTGTCCATCTCTGCCTTGTTCTCTCAGGCTGGGTTCAGCTTCTTGCTTTGTGAGCAAACTTCTCCCCCAGTCACCAAATCAGCCGCCTTCCTCCGCCAGTGCTCAAAGCCCAGGGAAAGCCCCCGGAGGGCTTCTAACTGCTCCGAGAGGGGGAACGACTCGGGCTTGTTCTCTGAATTTCTGGCTTCCAGCACTAGTTGCCCTGCGAGAGCAATCCTGTGACTCCAGGGCCTGGCTGGGCTCCAAGGCCAGGCCCACAGCCGCTGAGCGCCTTGATTAAAGCACTCTGCCGCGGGAACAGAAAACACCCCCTTTGTGTTCAGCAATAACATCTGTCATGTTCAACATCCCCTGACCACCTCACCAAAGGCTACATGCTGAGTAATTGGGAACATCTTGTTATAAGCTGCTGCGAGCTATAAATAGCACTGGCTGGTAGATCCATTCTCCGCTCTTCGCGCAGCACAAACGAACCTGGCTGTGCTCGGATAGCAGAAAACAGCCCTTGGGCTGGGAGGGCCCCAGCCTGCTAGCAAGGCCCTTTGCCGAAGCCGAGGTAGCAGCACTGCGAGCGGGTCGAGGGGGAGCTTTCCTGCCTGGTATGGGGTGAGCTCAGTGCTCAAGGGGTCATAGCGTCAGACCAAGGTTTTGTGCTGGAGGGACGCCCCCCTGCCCCCCGCCTTCCCCACTGCGGCTCCAGTGCTTGGAAATCCCCTAGCCGCCTTCCCTGCTGCCTGGCCCCTCATCATCGCCCACCTCAAAGGCTGCAGCCCCTCCCTGGCCCCCCAGCCTCCCACTGCTGTCCACGCAGATAGCAGCCTCTGAACCCGTCTTCCCTTCTCATCGCCCCCTCTCCAGCTCCTTTGCCACATCAGCTGCAAGCTCCTTGGCCTTGCAAAGAGTGCATGGCTCTGCCCCACTTACGTATCTGCCAGGATCGCATCTCCCCACCCACAGCAGCCTGGCCGCTCGCAACTGCCTCTGTGATTCCTTCCTCCCTGCGCCCAGCCTGTCGAACACCCTGCCGGGCCGCTCCCCTCCACCCCGCAAAGGAGCAGCCCGCTGCCAGAGCCGGGCGGAGAGGCAGCTGCGGAGATGGGCTGAGATAGAATGGGAGGGGAACCAGCCAGACCTGTGCCAGCCCCACCCTGACACCTCTGCGGAGAGCTGGATCCCATCTCCTGGAGACTCTGATTAGATCGGGAGCTGCTTGGGACAGGGACTATGTCTTCCTGGGGGTCTGTGCAGGGCCTGGGATGGCCTAGTCTCTTCTGTAATAATGATGATGGCGTTTGCTATGACATTTCCCTTCTGTAACAATATCACACCATTCAAATAGCCCCTTTCACCAAAGGACCCCACATCAACCAATCTATCTACCCAGTAAGCCAGCCCTGAAATGCGGCTGCCTCTGGGTTGAGCAGACCAGCAATGTGATGGTTAGGGTGACCAGACAGCAAATGTGAAAAACTGGGAGGGGGGATGGGGGGGGTAATAGGAGCCTATGTAAGAAAAAGACTTAAAAATTGAGACTGTCCCTATAAAATTGGGACATCTGGTCACCCTAGCGATGGTACACAGCAACATGGTTTATGACAGGAAGTGAGGAAGGCTTTTTAGGTAGGCAGAGTGCAGGTGGCCAGGACTCTGGGGCTAACCTCCAACGCACCACTGCAGTAAGTGCCACAGGGCCCCTGCATGGCCCCAGAGCCCACATCCACCTCCAGTCACACCCGGCGGCTAGCACAGTACTGGCTCAGAAGAGTTTTATTTAGTTCCCCAGCAGCGCCCCAGGGGAGGTGCTGACCAACGACAGCACATACCAGCCGGCCTGTATTTCCTGCATGCCACCAGGTTGGCCCCCACCTCTGCACGTGTCAGCACAGAAAGGCTCGTCTGTGCACAAGGGACTGGCTCTGTGGGCATAGCCACAGTGCACAGCGTGCATGGCAGGGGGTGGCATGCAGAGCTGGCTTAAAGCCGTGCCTTGCATCCCCTCACTCCTGGTGCTGCTCTGGGCGCTGCTTCCTGCATGGTGTTAAAGTAGCCTCAGGGCTGCTCCGACTTACCCCAGACTGTAATGGCCACAAGGGGCTGAACATCCCGACCACAGCTCCATTTCCCTGCTATGCCAGCAGTATCCCACCGCACCGTAGGGCCCGCCTGCCCTGGGCCAGTTCCCCAGGATTCCCAGCCAGTGTTCTCAGGTAGGCAGCGCGGAGCAGCCGGAGGGGCTGAGCGTTACAGACAGGCTCACGGCCGTCACTGCACAGGGTGGTGCCCAGGTGTGCGCTGGCATTAGCTGCTTAGCAGGATGGCGCAGCATGTCCCCCATTCCTCTCCTTAACCCGCTTCATTACGGTAGTGCCTAAGGGCCAACCAAGACCCGGGCCAGACGCAGCAGGAGATGGGCCCTGCCTGGAAGACTTAGTCTGACTAGCCCAGGCAGATACCGGGCAGGGATGGGGAGGACACACCAGGACCATGACCAGTGGGATGGCAGCCCATGGGTTAGTTACCCTTGCAGGGGTGCCCAGGGGGAGACAAGCTCAAGTGAAGGGAAGCAGGGGAGGGAGACAGGGCGGGGGCAGGTGTGGGGTGAGTCTGAGGTGAAGGGAGCTGACCGGCAGGGAGCCGCAAACAGCGGCTCAGCACAGGGCAGAGAAAGTCCAGGGCAGAGATAGTTCTCTGACTGGCCAGCGAGCCCTGGCTGGCTCCCCCACGTGGGGCTCCAGAAAGCCCCGTGCTATCTAGGCAGATTTGGAACAGCAGGCGTGTGAGAGAGGGGCCCAGGAATCCCTCAGCGCCCTGCATGGAGAGGAGCTGGGAGCAGGGCGTGGGGCCCTGGAGCACGCTGGGGCTGAGTGCCACATGCAGGATCCCCAGCCCCACACATTCAAACCCCAGGCGCAGGCAGGGCCGGCTCCAGGCACCAGCATAACAAGCAGTGCCTGAGGCGGCCAATTCAAAGGGGCGGCACGTCCGGTATCAGGGCGGCATGTCCGGGTCTTTGGCAGAAATTCGGCGGTGAGGCCCTCATTCCCTCTCTTCCTCTTTGAGCTGCCACCGAATTGCAGCTGAAGAGGAAGAGAGGGAGCAAAGGACCCGCCACCGAACTGCCGCCGAAGAAGCGGTGCGGTTGAGCTGCCGCCGAAGTGCTGCCGTTCGTCTTTTTTAAATTTTTTTGCCGCTTGGGGCGGCAGAAAAGCTGGAGCCGGCCCTGGGCGCAGGCCCCACATTCACCAGATTTGCTTTAAAATTCTGAGGTTTTTAAACCCACCAGACTCCTGTCTGTTCTTTGCCTTTGGAGTATGAGCCTTCAGGTCACGCTCGGGTCAAGTTTTCAGGCTTTTCTCTGCAGAAACGAGGGCTGGAAACTCACTTTTCACAAAAGGAAAACCGATTCTCCCATAGTCACAGGACTCCTGGCGCTGGGGCTTTAAGCAAAACTCCCAATATTGGCCCTGTGATCAAATCATGAGAGCTGGCAACACGGCCTCCATAACTGCATGCTATGGGAGCTTTGAAGCCCTTACTCACGTGAGGCAGGGCTACTTGCAGGGACCAGGCTGGCATGAGCAGGGCCCTGGGGGCCAAATGCTCTTTGAAAAGGAATCAAAAGGTGAATGAGCATCAGTGGGCCGTGGTGTGGCCCTGAGGGACCAGTGCCAGGCTGCCCGCAGTGTAGGGCTTAGGGGGACTGGCAGACGCGCTGCCCAAACTGCTGCCCATCACACTGCTGGCACAGCTCTATGCTCCTTTCCTGGGCTGGCAGGAAGCAAAAATAACCAAACTGGCTGAGCTAGGCCGCTCCTGCATCTCCTGCCGTTACCCTGGTAACTCACCCAGCAGCCCAGCTTCTTTCAGACTTTTATATATAGCTCCAAAGTGGGAAAGTGACAAGTCCCTGCCTTGGCTGTAACACACACGCAGCTGAGCTGGGTTAACGCTGCGCCCCGGGAGCGATCTGGTGCAGAGCTGCCTGTTCTCCAGCAAGCCCTGCGGTCGTTAGGCAGGGAGCAGAGCAGACCGCTCCAGTGGACCAGCCAGGATGAAAGAGCTTTTTCTGCAGGGTGCTCCGCTGGGCGTGCGGCTCTCCGGCTGCGCTGACTGACCCTAGGACACTGTGCGAAACCAGAGCAGTAGAGTCACACTGCAGTGTGATCTGGGACTGAACCTGCGTGTGCACACACGCTGACTGGTCTCAGACGCCCCAGCCAGCACAGAGCCCTGGGCTCGGTGGGGCCGCAAGGACTCCTGGTTTGAATGCATGCTAGGAAGTGGACACAGGCCACGTTGTAAATTCCCACATCCCTTTTCTTTCGCTCTGTAATTAATAAAATCAAATGATATTCGCTGATCACTTCATGTCACACCGAGACATGCAACCACGAGGGCACAACTGTGTGTGCACAAACCCCTCTGCCTTAGCTATAGCACGGTGGGCTCTCCCCAGGACAGTTACATGCATTTTTAAACTCTTGGCTTGACTATGTGGCTTCTCTCCGGGTCTGCCCTAAAAGCAATGAGGTGCTTGGCTCCCAGGGTAGCATTTGCCATTAAAAAGCAGTTGACATAATTGGCTTGTCACAGCCACGCTTGACAATTCAGGCATCGTTGCATGACAGACTAGCCTACGATTAATGAACTTGCTAAAATACTTAAATGGCTGGATCCCTCTCAGCCCCGTGCGGGAGCTTTAACATCAATAATTATCCTGAAGCACACCTGCAGCTAAGAACAAATAACTAAGGGCTTTCATGCAAGTGAATGCACAGGAAATGAGGACTTGTACTGCGGGGAAGCCAGCCTTTCCAAGCCGTGCAGCGGCTGCTCCGAGGACTGGCCCGTGAGTCACCCTAGGTACATAGTTCCTTTATTCCTGCCAGTTACTCCAGCTTGGCTGGGAAGCAACGCCACACAGGGGACGTCTGTACTGCGATTAGCCACCCGTGGCTGGCCTGTGCCAGGTGACTCAGGCGCGCAGGGCTCGGGCTAAGGGGCTGTTTAACTGCTAAGTGCAGACGTCCGGGCTCTGACTGGTGCCCAGGGTCTAGGACCTGCGAGTGGGAAGGGCCCAGAGCTCGGGCGGGAGCCTGAGCCTGAACGTCTACGCTGCAGTTAAACAGCCCCTAGCCCGAGCCCAGGCCAGCCACGGGTGGCTAATTGCAGTGTAGACATACCAGTGTGAGCTCACCACCCAGCTCTGCTCAGGGCTCCTGAGTTCCTGTCTGGGGTGCCAGCTTCTCAGACGTGTCCCCTGAGCTGGACTGCCCAAGGTTTTTTCAGGGGCGAGGGGGAGGGTGCAGTCTGACACGCCGAGGCCCTCCCTTTAGAGGTGCTGGGCGGCTGGAGCTGGGCCCCAGGGCCTGAAGCGGAGCCAAAACCGCTGGTCACTGTGGAAATGCTGGAGCTCCGTATCAGCAGCCCAGCCTGTCCAGTGGGGTGGTGACACTGGCCTTACCGGCCCTTGTCAGTCAGGCTGAACCGGGCCTGCTCAGCGCCAGCGCGGAGCTGCCAACCCGAGAGTGCCCACGGCACTGCTTCCTGGAGTCCCCGGGGAGCAGAGCTGCTGCCAGGCGCCGTGTGCGCTCCCTCTGGGCTGAGGGGGGAGATGGGCCTGACCTGCCCAACCCTCGGTGGGGGGATGGTAGCTCTGCGGGGAGCTGCCCCTGTGCTCTCCTAGGTGCGGGGTGGGGGGATGCTCTTCAGGCCCTTTTCCTGCCCTCCCAGGCACTCATGGAGACTCCAGCCACAGCCTGGGCCCTCCTCTGACCCTGGAGTTACATGGCTGCCTTTGGCGTCGCTCCACATTTGCCCTCACAGCGCCTTGGAGCTCAGGGGCAGCCCTAGCCGAGCGTCATGGCCCTGGGCCAGCAGGGCTGGGAAGCTGTGATGGGCATGGGCCAGTGCTGGCCAGCTGCTGCCCATTCAGCCAGGACTGTGTGTTTTTCCCTGTCCTGTGGGGACTCCGTGGGGCTGCCCCATGGAGGTTACCGGGACAGAGGAGCCCCCCGCCCCGGGATGTTTTCACCAAGGCTCTTGCAGCCCCATGGCAGGCAGAGCCGTAGGTCAGGCAGGAACTGATGCTCGTGCGTGCGGGCCAAGCTCCCGCTCTGCCTGACGAGGCCACCGCCTGGCGTAACTGGCTGTCTCGCTCCGCACGGTGAGACCGTGCTAAGTGCAGGGCTACGAGCCACCTGGTCATTACGTTGAAAGCTGGCTACTTTTACCCTGCAGGCGCTTGGTATTTTCGGCTCCAGCAGCAAGGCTGTTTTATGAAACCTGCCTGGTTTGATAAATATCTTTTGGTTGCTTAAGTAAAGGGAAAATGAATCCTGCTGTTTGATGCTGAAACTAATGAGAAGCATTAATCAGCTCAGGCCCCTTCGGACACAGAGCCAGCCCCGACTACGCCTTCCAGCTCGGTCATGGGCTTTGGAGGGAGCAAACGCAACCAGTGGGAATGTAACAGAGGCTGGAGTGCTCAGGAACTGTGGGCCAGCCGGCTGCTCCCCGTCACAGGGGGATCCAACCTGCCCCACAGCCTCTCTCCATAGCTGGAGATGCACCAGGGAGCTGGAGCAAGGATACAGTGTCCCTTCCAGCCCATGACCGTTCTGTAGGGCACTGTGCACTGGAGTCTGGGTTGCAGCTGCACGGAGCAGGAGCAGGGCCAGGACAGAGACCCCGCAGCCTTCCCAGTTGGCTTTGGTTTGGAGCTGCACCCTGAGGGCGATGGCTTTCAGCCGCTGCTGTAACAACCCTTCTGGGATGGGTCCAGCCAGCGGAGGGGGCTGTGTTACTCAGCAGGCAGAGGGCTCCCCAATCCCCAGGCATTCACGCTGAGCCCACGTCCATGGGCTGGCAAGGCTGTGACACGTACACAGCCCGCGCCGAACTGCAGCCCCACGGCCATGACTGACTCCAGTGGGGTCCGGACATTGAAATGGAGCCACAGTGGGGGTTTCTCGGGCAGCCTCAGCACTGCCCGTTGCAAAAGCCAGAGATGTTGTTTTCTCTCCCGGGGCCTGCGTCTGATCTCAGGCCCCAGTTAGACACGGTCACAACTCCAGTGAATGGCTTGACACTGCCAGACACAGGTGTGCGTGAGCGGGAAACCAGGCCCTGAGAGCCGTGCGGTCTCTCCCACCTGTCCTGGTGCTACTAGTGTAACACCGACAGACCACGGGTGTCGGTGGACGAGATCGAACGTGGGACCTCTGGAGCTTAGTGCATGAGCCTCTAACTGCATCTCTCTCTCTCTCTCGCACGCTAGCACGGGGGTTATTCACTGAAGCAACAGTGAACGTGCAGCCTCTTTGCAGACTCTGCTGCTGCTTTGCTTTGTGCCTGTTGCACCGTTAGGAGGCGTGTGACGTGGGACTGATCCATGTCTCTGCCTGGCTCTCGCACACCAGCGTTGGGTGCTACTGCTGTGATCAGGGTTCCAAACCATCCCGGGCTGACTGGGCCAGTGACTGCAATGGAGAGTGGGGAGAGCCGGCCACTCCTGCGCCACATTTCCAGAGTCCCTCATGAACATGGGGCTCTGTCAACCCGACGCTGGGGGGTTAAAGGTTGTGCCACAAACTGGGTCCGATTCTGTGCCCAGCCAGTGATCCCCAGGGATTGCACAGGCGTAAGGAGAGCGGCGCTTGGCTCAGGACCTAGCAGTTAATTGCCAGGTGCTTTTCCAGTGTTTTTTAATGCCTATTTCCCCGGGGGTCAGCACCAGCCCGTCATTGCATAGTGAGCCTGCTCCACTTCCTAAAGGTTTGAAAAGGCACGAACCGGCGCCTAGAGACCAGCTAGCTTCCTGAGCCGCATTTCAGATGCTGGTTGGACAAATCTCAGTGGAGATGAGAGCAGGAGAAATCTCTGAAAATCTTTTGTCAGTAAAACATCATCGAGGCTGAAAACTGCACCCATCTTTAATTAATATGCAATTGTTCAAACAAGAATGCAATAAACCAGGCTTAGCTTTCGGGTTCCAGCCTCTAGGTTGATTACAGACAATTTAATTTAGCAGAGGGCACTGGATGACCCTTTGAATGATAGAACCAAACTTCATTTAAAAGAAAGATGGCTGGTTAAGCAGATGGGCGTGTGGTTACCACTTACCCAGGTACTTCAGTTATACTCACACTCAGAGACGGGATGGCGTGTCAATGGGTGATCAGTCCACCGACAACAGAGTGGAGAACAGACTCGTAGCCCTGGAGGCTACCGGGCCCCTGTGGATATTAATAGGAGCTCTCCTGCAATCGAGCAAGGAGATTTTATAACCTATAATACTAATTACCATTAAACCTACCATCACCATAGGCACATTTCTGCCACCTCTTTACTGGCTCTTTACAATACTCATTATGTAAATTAACATCTGCACCGGTGTCCTTTCTGTGCTAGCCATATAGACAGCATTTTAATAAAACATTCAAACGCCTCAAAAACACTCATTAAATCCCTGTTCTAATCAAAACACAGCCCCAGCATGACCCGGGGTCATGTCCTTGCTAACTTCAGGGTTCCCATCTCTCTGTCTCCAGCCTTCACTCACACTAACGAGCGCCATTTCCTAGTCTCCTCGGCACTTAGCCTAACTTAGGCCAAAGCCTCATTTGTGCTTACACTGCAACATCCTTCTACTTAACACAACCCAGCCCCGCTTCTCTAGGCCACGGCTCCCCTCTGATGACGCACTAGGGCCTGGCCTTTAGTACCGCTTCACTTCTCAATAAAGCTATTGATCATTGTAACTCTATTACACAAGCAGCCTCATGCCCAACTCATTATGACACTGGCAATGCCCAACACAATATCTTTTAAATTTAATTTTTATTCACAAAAATACGAACACGTCATCATTTATTAACCAATTACTTGAACTTCTTTTTATGTTTTAAACATTATTACCAATTTGAATTAAACAGATTTCTTTTCTTTTAAGAAAATTGGTAAATTAAGCCCTAATTTTAAAAGAGGTACTCTAAGCTCTGGAATAAGTTATTCTACTAAATTCTGGTTATCAAGGGTAAAATCAATTCTAGTATCATAAACAATCTTGAATACTGGAAAAATTGCTGTATGGCCAGTCACAATGTATATTGTTAAACTAACACCAAACTGGGGTATTTAACAGAGCACTTCATTCCAATATAATATTTTTTTTCTATTAATCACCATAATACAGGCCTTCTCAAACTGGGGGTCGGGACCCCTGAGGGGGTCGCGAGGTTATCACATGGGGGGTCATGAGCTGTCAGCCTTCACCCCAAACCCCACTTCATCTCCAGCAATAGGTTTATTATAGTGTTAATTAAAAACACTTTTTAATGTATTTTATAAGCAGGGAGTCGCACTCAGTGACTTGCTATGTGAAAGGGGTCACCAGTAAAAAAGTTTGAGGACCACTGCTATAACAACATCCATCATGCTCACAGACCACTCTCTCCACTGCTGTCTTTCATTGTGTCACTCGCACTGGGCCTGTTCCTCTGACTGGTTGTGCTTTTGATCCCACGCCGTGTGGCCACAGACAGGCGTGAGCACTTCAAACACACAGCGAGAAACGTACTGAAGCCCTTCCACAGAGCTACAGGCGGTCTGTGGGGCGTTCCGTGTCTGTGTCTCATAGGGATGTACCCTCAGCCTTTCTTGGTAGATGTTTTCTTGGAGATGGTCTGTAGATTGAATGAGGGCAAGTTAAATACGAGTGGTGAGGCTGTAAAAAAACCACAACTAGTGATACACAGTGCAGATCGTAGGTGAATAACAGGAAGTCTGGTTAGGATGAGGTGTCGCTGATCCCAAATACCTCACTGCCCCAAAGGACAATTTCTCACACATTTGAAGACATTCAGTCTTTCTTCCTGGATCAGTGTGTATACAATTAAGGCAATACCGATTTAGTAGTTATTTGTTCATAATCAAATCAGGCACTTTTCCTAATTCTAAACATACTAATATTTGGATTACTGTGTCCAAAACATATTTTTCATAAACAAGACAAATTATTTTCTCCACACAATAATTTCTGGCTTGATCATTACAAAAAACAATTTACTCATTTTAATTTGGATTTCATTAAACAATGCAGCAATTTCATGCATGGCAAAAACTGTAAATCTTTTTGGGGCGGGGTCATGGGGGGGCAGTTCTCCATATGTTACAAAGTGGATTAGCTGCTTTCTTGGCTTATTATTTTAACACATAATTAACACATTTCCTAATTTTTACACAAGTTGCCACAATTCCCAATTAACATTTCTGAACCAAACAATGCTGACATGGCTCCTACTACTTCCCAAGCATCTAATTCTCGTCTCTTCCCAGGAGAATAAAAGTTATGAGCGTGACCAAATCCCAAATTAGCCACAGCTTGAACTCCTTGTAGACAGGCGTGATAGGTTTGTATTGGCCCCTGTCTCCAGGCAGGTCACACTGCTCGCAGAGGCAGCTGGGCACATAGGCTGGGGAGCGCCCCGTGGTTAGGGGAGTTCTTTGTTTCTATTACAATCCGAGTCAGGGTGGCTGCCTGGAAATTCATTTCACACTGCAGCCACCCCCTCTCTTCTGCCACGCGTGCAGACCCTGCTCAATCGTGTGGGGAGGAACATGCATAAGGATGAAGAAGCCGACCCAGTGCACAATCCAACCCGCCTCTTGAAGCAGATGCTCCGATCCAGGTACCAGCACCAATGCATGTGGCCTGTATCGATGTGATGCTGTTTTACGGCACTCCTGGGGCAACCACTGTGTTTGCTACCCACCATCTGAAGGCAGCCCTAGAACAGCAGGTATGTTGTCATTGCACGGGCGGGGCCGTGAGCAGAGACGTCAGACCCAGCGCATGGCCCGTTAGCAGGATTCTTTCACAAGGGTTGTGTTAATGGAAGCGCAAGGGAGGGACAAGGGGCCAGTCATCCCAAGGACCATCGACTGCAGGGATGGCGGTGGCTCAGGAAATCCAGGGGTGCACGTTCCGGGCTCCGTACAGCCGGTATAATCCAGTGTCGCACTGAGAGCTGCCATCACGCTCTGCTTCCTGCAGATCTGCCTTTCAATCTAGAAACCTGGAGATGTAGGAAGTCATTGATCAGCTGCAGGCTGTAATTAGCAATAGCAGGACGAGGGCTCCATTGACGAAGGACTGAGCAATTCTACCAGGGCAGTGACTCTGGCCTGACCCTGGGCAGCTCCAGGGCAGCTTTGCGTCAGGCCGCCAGCCCAGTGGGTGTGAGCATCGCCATGGCCAGCCACAGGATAATCTGCACGACGTCCTCCAGTGCACAGAGCTGGTGTGTGGCTCCCTCCATATGGCCTGGGCGGTTGGGGCTCCCCTGCACCCCCACAGTGCCAGGCTGCCGTAATGGCGTTTCCGTCGTGCCAGGGGCCAGCCCAGTGCACAGAGGGGCCAGGATCACGGGAGCCAAAGGAGGCGTAAAGCCCTGTGTCTGTCTGTCCCTGGGCGCCATTGTGGGCTCTGGGGGTGCAGCTGGGGGCAGGCACAGCGTGCGAGATGCTCCGCTGAGCAGTCCATGCACTGTGCGCAGTCTCCTCCTGCGAGGCACAATGTGCACCCCGGCTCCGGCAGCACTTAGCCAGCCGAGAGCCAAAGCACCTCACACTGTTACCCCTCGCAGGGCTTCCGTTCCGTGGGACAGATGGGTTCTGTTCAGCCATGAACCATCCCCACCTTCCTCTGTCCCAGCAGGTCTGGCCATGTCCTGGCTCTGAGCCTCTCCCCAGACACCCCACAAGGAGGGAAGGTTATTTCTGCTAGTGGGACTGGGAGCTTTCCACGTCGGGGCGCCTTGTGCGGCCCAGGATAGGGGGTTGGAGGGCAGCTTTCCATAGGTCTGGGCTTGGGAATGACCCTGCCTGGGGAGAGGCCTCCCGTATGTCCTGGGGTGCACTGACTTCCCTCTATCCCCTTCCTGTGCATCCCAGTCTGCCGCTGTCTGTGCACGGGGAGCCTCTCCACGCGCTTGTGGGGAATGTGAGCTGCTAGTAATAGAATCACAATCGTATTTCATTGGGAAGGACTTGAATCCCGTTGCCAGGGGAACTGGGCTCTGGTGGCCATCACTCGCTGTTCTGGAACACCGAAATGAGCAAAGTGCACGTCAGTTTCTCGATAACGCTGCCACATGTTGTGTTTTCCAAGTACATTAGTTCTAGGAACCTGCGCAGTGATGAGGGAATGATGTTCTCTGAATTTGCATAAATCTGAAGCTAGTCTCTCCCCGGGGCTCTCTCTAGAGGTGTTTGCGTACGGTATGGCTCAGCATGGTCTCGTGAGGTTATTCACACCGGATTTCCTATCAAAAGTTCAATATCTATCACCAAATTCTTCGTCGAGTTCTTCCACCTTTCTCACGAGGCCCGTCACGGCTGCCACGCTGCGGCTAAGATGGCTGCTGGGCTTTGATCCTTTGATCACATATAGCAGCAACATGGGCAGAACTCAGATCCTCCTGCTCCAGTAGCACAAGCCCCTGCCTTGAGAGCTGAAGAGGAAAGGGGAGTCCCAGTGAGCCCTTAGCAGTATAGGGCACATGACACACCATGAAGCAGTTCTGATTCTGTTCAGTAGGTCTCATTCATGGCTAGCTATTCTATCTCCTCTACGGTGCGCTGTGTGTATGTGTTTAACCAGGACTGCTGGGCTGTTTGTGATGGGATCTATCCTGCCCGCTGCTTGGAACATGCCTTCTCCATCCAGCCAGCCCCCCCACGATGCCCAAAGCAGTGATCCCCTCGGTAGCTTGGAAAGTCTGTGTATGACAGAAGTGACATGCAGGGCCAGCCCCACCCACGTGCACTTTTCGCCAGTGGATGTGTGCCACGTTTCCAATAGGAATTGGTCCCGTTTCACAGGGCTTGGCCCAGCTCTGTAGCCAGGTTCAATGCACCAAAAGCTTCTAGCGAGTGCCCACGTCCCCGTCACCCTTCGCCATCCAACCCCCCAAATTAACAACTTAACCACCAGGGCTGTTCTTAGGGTGTTATTCAGTCGCTGCCCCAGGCTGGCTGAAGTACTCGGCTAAGGAGATTAACATGGCTAGCGTGATTGCACAGCCCTGATCCCACTCCCTGACTGGCACCAACGACATTCCAGGTGTCCAAAATGCTCAGTGCCCTCTGGGGAGGCAGAACCCAGGGTCAGGCAGGATTGGATTCATGACACTTCTTCTTTGTTCGTTAGGGGTTTGCATGTGGCCTGACATGTCCCCTGGATTTCCCCTGAGCATTAGCCTGGTCTTCCCTAAATGGTGGTGAGCACGACAGTGCTGTGAGATGCCTGCCCAGCCCTGCAACAACAGGCAACGATCAGCCAGGAGACATCGTGCATGTGTCAAATATTGCTGCCACACCTGCTCATGCTGCACTCCCTCCGGAGACAGCCTCCTGCCCGGGGACGCCCTCGCAGATTCAGTCCCGTCTGTGGGCAGGGAACGGTGCCCGGAGGCAAGCCATGGTCCTCACTGGCTAGGATTTGCCTCGGAAAAGGAATAAGTTTGCATAGTTTCATTTTGTTGTTGTAACAGCTGCCTCTGCCACATACTGAGGGACGTGGTGTGGGGGGAAGTCGCCACGCAGAATAAGGGATGTGTCTCGAAGGGCGACCCACCTGCTGGGGAAGCTGAGCGCCTCTTCCACACTCCAGCCCTAGTCAGCAAAACACGTAAGCACACGCTTGACTTTAAATATGTGAGTAAAGGTTTTGCTGAATCAGGGGCTCAGGTGCCATTGGCTTTGGTGGAGGATGAGGGAGCTCAGCGCCTTCTAGAATTGGGCCCCCAAACAAAGCTGCAGTTGTATCTTTCTGAGAGAGCGAAAGTGTGAAAGGGCGTGTGGCCAAGGGGGTGGGGCCCAGTGGACCTCTGGGTGGTACAATAACTGCAGTAAATACGGCATCAAGGAAAATGAGAGTCCTGAGACGCTCCCAATCCCTGGCAGAAACACTGGGCCAAAGTCATCTGCCGAAGCCAGGGGAGCGAATCTGACCCCGTGCATTTGACTCTCCTCTAATGGGGAACTTTCCACATGCGCTTCTGCACAGCCCTCGCCCCTGAGATGGAGTTGGGGCGTGAGAGAGTCACACATGTATCCTGGCACAGGTTATCCTGTGCTCTGTGGCCTGTCTCTACAGCTAGTACCACTCCAGTGAAACGCCACGTGTGACTATTAGACTCCATCTCTCAGCGTGTGCCGTTCGCTCCAGACCCTGGGTGCAGAACCTGTGCAGACATCGAGCTTCCTTCTGTGTAAAAACAAATTGCTGCAATATGGAGGCGGTGCAATTATTGTACAATGTCACTTTATAAGAGGCAGCTCTTTTGTGTTTTTTCCCCCTGCAAACACCAGCTAAATTTTGTTCATTTACACCTGTCAGCTCTGACAGGCTGCAGGGTCTGGTTAACTCCAGGAGAGGACACTCCTGCATGCGCTGCGGGGTGGCTGCATGGCATGGAGAGTCCCTGGTGCATTGGGGACTTGCTGGCAGGGCTAAGCAGGCTCTCACTGGATGATTTACTCTTCCTCTAAGTAGCTTTCAAATTCACTTGGAAGCACATTTAAGTGACTCGTAAAATCCAATTACTGCCATTTTATGTAAATTGAAGTACTTTGCTGTTCACGTCATTGGGGGCAGAGCTCAAGCCCTGTGCACTGGGACTGGATTAGCACAGTGTCTCTGAGAGCTCCTGGGTAGCTCCTTTATGCCTTACTGTGAATTCTTGGGCAGGAACTTGATGTATCTGGAGTTGGCCCTTTTACGCCCAGTTTCTTTGCTCCAACTACAGCCTGGCTGATCCCTGCGCTGCCTCACCTGGTGCCTCCAGCCTGGCTAGCAGGGACCCCGTCAGGGGACAACGGGACTTTGGTCTCTCTACCTCTTTCAGACCTCAGCCTGTCCTCAGACACTCTACCAGTGATGTGCTGGGGTCCAGGGTGCGGGCTGTGTGATACACCCGCCTGCCCATGAGCAATTGGGCTGAAACCAGCAACTCCTCTTGCAGCCGGCAGCAGTGGTCCAGAGATTCCAACCAGGCAGGCCTGGATCCCAGCAGGTAACTGATGTGAAAGGCTCCATGGCCATTCCCAAAGCCCTGAGCCGTCTGCTCTCCATGTCCCCCAGCTGCTGAGCCCTGTAGTGTGGGGTGTAGTGGGAAGCCCAGAAAGACTGATAGAAATGGATCCAGGTGTAGTCCCGGAATTGGATGGGGGTGCAGGTGGCGGGGTAGAGCCCGGCAGAGCTACAGAGACTCCATGGGACTACACATCCTCTTCCTCCCAAAGGGCAGGACCTGGATTGGAGGTGGGCTCCCAGTGCCACCAGCATGCCGTGGGATACACCTGGCCAGGTTCTCTGCTGAGCCGTCTCTGGGGAGTGCAGCCAATCGGAAATGCCTGGCTCACATGTAAATGGAGAAGTCCCCCTTCCCAGCCATTGCTAGCACCTGCCCCCAGCACCGAACTGCTCTGGGCTGGCCTGGGCCCAGTGCACAAGGGGAAGGATGGGGTGTGCCCGTGTGGGGGCAGGACAGGGCTGCAGGCTCTGCGCCAGGAGGTGCAGCATCACCTATCTGTACGTTGCTGTAGGATGCTCATCGCCAAGTGGGTGAAATCCCTAGCTAGATAAATTAGAAAGCAAGGTGGCCGCAAGGAAGTTTAATTCATGTTCACACTGGAAATAAGATGCGGGTTTTTTTACAGTGCGGATAGCGATTGTAAGAGCTTACCAAGGGACATGGTGAATTCTCCATTTGGAGTCTTTCCACGGCGTCTGTCTTACTAAAAGCCATGCTCCCTCCAGCTCCGCCAGACGTTACTGGAGTAGCTGCAGGAGCCGCTGGGTGAGGTCCTCTGGCCTGTGTGAGGCAGGAGTTCACAGGGGGCCTTCTGGCCTGGCCAGCTGTAAATGGGCGTAACAGACACACTCAGGGGTGTGGCATGAACAGCAGCTCACAGCCCCCTTACTTTAACATACACAGTCTTTGGCCACGTGGGGCACGCGCCGTTCCCAGGTACAGCCAAGTGAGACTAGCCACATCAGCTACTAGCACTCATTTATCTTGGCCGTTGTTTCCTAACGTACAGGAAATTCCCTTGGCTTCTATAGAGCGATTCTCATTTGTAACCGGTGTCGCTGACTGGAACTGGGCAGCTGGCCTGTGAAAGTTACACTAATTTAGATTCCCCTTCCTGCCACTGGTTTATGTGCAACTAACACATCGCCTCTCGGGTTGGGCCTGGGGGGTTTCCAACCACTGAGTTTAATGTGAACCACAGCCTCACATCAGGAAGTTTAGACTTGAAATTAGACGAAGGTTTCTAACCATCAGAGGAGTGAAGTTCTGGAACAGCCTTCCAAGGGGAGCAGTGGGGGCAAAAGACATATCTGGCTTCAAGACTAAGCTTGATAAGTTTATGGAGGGGATTGTATGATGGATAGCCTAATTTTGGCAATTAATTCGTCTTTGAGTATTAGTGGTAAATATGCCCAATGACTTGTGATGGGATGTTAGATGGGGTGGGATCTGAGTTACTACAGAGAATTCTTTCCTGGGTGTCTGGCTGGTGAGTCTTGCCCACATGCTCAGGGTTTAGCTGATCGCCGTATTCGGGGTTGGGATGGAATTTTCCTCCAGGGCAGATTGGAAGAGGCCCTGGGGGTTTTTCGTCTTCCTCTGCAGCATGGGGCACGGGGTACTTGCTGGAAGGTTCTCTGCACCTTGAAGCCTTTAAACCACGATTTGAGGACTTCAGTAACTCAGATATAGGTCAGGGGTTTGATACAGGAGTGGGTGGGTGAGATTCTGTGGCCTGCATTGTGCAGGGGGTCAGACTAGATGATCATAATGGTCTCTTCTGACCTTAAAGTCTATGAGTCTATCTGACAGCAAGATCCTTGCCCTCAACGGGGATGTTGGTGAAAGCATGTGGGAAGCCATTTTTAGAAGTCGTGTGATGTGAGTGAAAGTCGCTGGGCCTTGTGCTCCTACGTCACCGCTGTGCTTCTGAAGGTCTCACCCATAGATGGTACGTTTCCTTCGTCAGCCAAAACCAGTACACGGGACACTTGACAAATAAAATAACAATGACTGTACAGAGACCGCATTTCCTCAGCCAGCAGCAAAATACCTGGGTGACTCGGCATATGACTTATTTCCAAGTAGCGTTCAGGGCCTTCCCAGATGTCTTTCCACCCATCCAGAATCACTGTTCAGAATCCACATGTGCCGATTCCCCTGCTTGCTCAGTAAATGGCCTGCAGCGGGCGCTGCGCTCTGCACCCACAGCTGTGATTTCCCAGCATTAAGCTGTGGTTTCTAGCCTCCAGAGACCAATGTCAGGTGAGAGATGAGGCCCCTGGGGACCCGGCCTCCTGTTTCAAGCCATCGAGCCCCGATTCGTTTTGCAACCCTAAAGTTCCCGGAGTTGACACGGTGCATTAGATGCATTTTAAGTGTTCTCTGGTTTTTATCCTTTGTTAATGGCATGCTGGGGAAGTGTCCTGTGAGAACTCGGCTACATGATCCATGCCAAACACAGGCGCTGCGATTCCCACCAGGTCGCCTCCAAAGGCCCGGATAACCTGTGACTACGATTTCCTCTGCCAGCCCGCCAGGAAAACCCCCTCTCCGCGGCAAACCGAGCATGACTCTGGCGGCTGAGGTGTCAGCTCTGAGCAGTTTCTCAGTGATCGGTGAATGGCTAATCCGAGTCTCTCGTCTCCCCAAACGAGCAATCCACTGGGACACGCTGCAGAACAGGAGTCAGTGAGCTGGGGCCAGGCCGGGGCGGGGATTTGCTGCTGGGGGGAGCAGAGTCTCAGGGTGGTGGGACCGGCTGACGCAGGGTAGAGCTCTGGGCAGAGCACCCTGCAATGGCAGCTCTGTGGCCCTTTGAAAGGACGGGAAGTGGCTCCTCCCTATCACACGTGCTTGTTGGGCACGGCAGCCGGAAGCAGGCTGTGCCCCTGGGTTTCTGGCTGTCGCCTGAGGGGAGCACGTGCAGAGGGGGCAGCAGGCGATTGCCCAAGGAGCATCTCTGCTTGCCCAGAGCACAGAGGCCTCCAGAAGGACACGTGGAGAGAGAGGCCAGGTGGTTCCTTCCTCAGAGGCCACTTCCATTGCACAGATCAGGAGCATGTCTACACTATAGAATCAGGTCACAGTTCCCGCAGTAATGGAAGGGGTGGTTCACATCCCCACTAGTGCCTTCTGTCGGAGGTGAGCGTCCTCACCAGGAGCACGTCCACCCACTTAACTTTGGGGCACTGATAACCGGATCCCCCGCCATGGGGCTGAGGGCAGGGGGACTCCAGCAGGGAGCCCCGGGTGGGGCTGACAGCCAACAGGTGATGTAAGGAACGCATGTCTACACGGACGCTGCGTCGCCCTAGCGACAGCGACCTAGGCGCTCCGCCTCTCACGGGGTGGAGGTATTAGGTCGGTGTAGTGGGCGAGTTACGTCGGCGGGAGCCTCGTTGCAGTGCAGACGCTTTACAGAGTTAGGGGGACGTAAGCTGCCTTGCGTCGACCTGACTCTGTAGCGTAACCAGGCCGGAGAGGTGCCTTGTAGGCCAGGGACAGGCGCAGCCGTTGGGGAGAAAAGCTAAGCAAGGGGCTCTGGCTAACGCAAAGCGATAACATGATGAATGCTGGAGTCCGTCTGGGGTGTTTCACAGCTGTGCTCTTCACGCCATTCTGGGACTCTGCCACAACCGTTTCCCTCCTAGCGCCAGGTTTGGGGAGTGGAGTTGGGGGATGGGAGTTAAGTCTTGGCTCCAGAGCAAACATTTGTTTCAAAGACGCTGGTGATTTTGTCCCTGTCCCCGTTGCAGGATGGGTGAAAAAAGTCAGATGATTTCAGCTTACTGCAGGAGTCAAGGCGCTCACTCCCCGAGAAGGAGAGCAGTTCAGAACCCTGCAAAACAGGGGGAGAGAGTTCTTTTCTTTAAAGGGCAGGCAATGAGCTCATTGATGAGGCAGGTATGTTCAATTAAAGGGAATGAAAAAAGGAATCGCTCATCATTTCCAGGCTGCCGCCTTCCTGGTGCCGGTGCGTCCACAGCTGGGCAAAGGCTGCGTGTGTCTCCTGGCTCCCGGGAGCCAGGCGTGCTGGAGTGCAGACCCGCAGCGGGACCTGGAGAATTCTCCACACGCCAATGCGAGTCTGGTGCTAATGGATAGAAGTCACAAGTCACGAGTGTTACGGCGAGGCTTTCAGAGCGGCTGAGCACTGCAGTGACAGGCCCAGCAGACATGGGAAGAGCAGGACTGAGACAGGTTTTGCAGGATTACCGAAGCCAGGCCATTTTATTTGCCTGGGAAGGCTACTTTGATTTGCCATGAAGCAAGGTGCTCTATCGGTGGCTGGATTAGCTGTTTAGCGCTCCGTTGGCTTAGGTGAAAAGCAGCCATTACTACAAGGAAGCAGCTCCCTGGCTGGTCACAGATTCGTGCACTGTTCTTTCCAGGGGGGTTGATTCCATCTGAGGGAGGAAGAGGAGGCGGAGAGGAAGCAGATGAGGAGTGGGGCTTGCACTGGGGTCACTCAATCTGTGCAGCTGCCCCGGTGCATGTTGCCTTACGGAGCAAGGCCTAGCTGTGCTCACACTGGGGAAGCCTTTCACTGATTAAAAATCATAGCGACTGCCCTAGGCAAGCCAAAGTCCCTGTGGCGTGAGCGAGTGTTGCCGGAGCAGGATGGGCTGGTGCAGGAGTGGACTACAGGAGCTGATTCGCCCTCTATCCCAGCAATCCCCGAACCTGACCTGATGGCTCTCCTCCCAGGCCTGGGGCAGTCAGCCTGGTGCCAGCACCTGCACTGCCTGGCCTGGGCTCAGTAGCGGTTTTTATATCGGAGTCAGCCTTGAGCTAAGTCTTTTTTGATGGACAAAGACCATTTTTGGTAATTACAACGAGCCACTTGATTAGTGAGAGGAGCTGGCGAGACCATAGTGACCGTCCCAAGCAGGGCTGTATCTCTGGGGGAGGGTGACACTGACGCAGGCTTCGTGGGCCTCTCACGGTTATTTGGTCTCAGGGGTGAAGATTCGTTCTCAAGGCAGACGAGGGCAGGGCACCAAGTCACACCTGCTTCACCCCTCTGCACTTCGTAGGCCAGGCTTCCATTTCCGTCGAGGATGGACCGGACTACTGGGTTGTGTCTGCAGCGGAACGACCTGCGTTTTTGGAAGCACAGAACTGCCGGGTCCCGTGCCAAGTCTGGGCCTGTGACCTGGAACTGGCCATTTTGCACTGGGCTTGGCCATTTAAGAGCTGTGCTATCCTTCCTGTGGGCTGGATTCTGCACAGATGTGTCCCTTCTTACTGAGCACATCTTCCCCCAGCGTGTGCTCGGAGCACCGGGGGTCTCTTCTTGGCCACAGTTTGCTCAGTGCTTTGACCCGGACATGCTGCCCCCGACGGAAGCTCTGTTGGAACAATCTCAGCCGGTTCCAGTAGGTAACTAGGCTATGGAAGAGCTCAGTGTTATACCACCAGCCCGCCAGCCGAAGCCAGCTTCCACCAGCCATGGGAGAGCAAGCCAGGTTCCAGTCCTGTTCACACATTCCATACGTCAGGAGTTGGAAACACGTTTAAATTGGGGCTGACGCATGAGCCAGGAAGGCCCCAGCTTGACCCAGATCGAGGATCATTTGTTGCACGGCACGCTTGGGGTGGATGTGGACATTGTCCTAGCAGAGCTCTGGAAGATGTTGTACCTCAGGCCGGTAACAGGTCGAGCACAGCCCCTGGGCCACCCCTCAGCGCCAGCTCTCCGGGCAGCGGGGCAACCCCGGCCGGGAACTGAAAGACGTGACTGCAGGGTGAGAGGGCACCAGGCTGACAGCCCTGCAGTTGGCCACAGAGCGGGGTGGCACTAACTTAGCTTGGCTAGCCGGGCAGTTACCACGGGTGTGTGTGTGCACTGCTAGCCAGGGGGCCATGAGAGTTAATGTTTCAGTCGGTAAAAGAGTTCGTACGCAAATGTCCTGCAGCGCATCGTTCTCACCATCTGAAAGGATCCAGGCCGACCAAACGACACTGGCACGTTGGCATGTGCCACAGAGTCACCTCCCGGGGAAACATGAGAGGGCTACGCCGGCCTGGCAGCGCATCCAGACTCCAGGGTCTCAGGCTCCCACAGGGCACGAACGCCAGAGCTGCAGGAGGTGCCCATTGAGAATGCCCTGCCCTTAGGGCCCAGACATTTGGCGCTCAGGACTGTTGGGGGGCAGCTCCTCTGTGATGGCAGCTAGGAGAAGAAGCAGCTTTCGAAGCTCAGTGAGTATCTGGGGTGAGTCGCTGGACTCTTCCCTGCTATAGCGTCTGCATTGGTAACAGTGGGGCTCTCGGTGCCGATCCAGCCCTGTCCCACCCTGCGAGTCCCTGCATGGAAAGGGCAGCTTGTGTCTACATGAGCACGGCTGGTTTTCCTGGCTCTGGATGGATTTCAGACCTGGTCTATTCATTACCTTTAGAAAGATCAGAACATAACAAACAGCTTGGCCGCCTGAAATTCACAAGAGCATTTTGATACCTCTCGTGGTTAAACTGCGTCAAACCCCAGCACGCACACATAATGCGTGGCCTCCCTGAGCCGCTAATCAGGTTTGTTTTCAAATCCACACTTTCAGCCTCTGTGAGGGTTCTGATTTCCCTTGCTACATTTCACACCAGCCTGTGCTGTAAATATTCACCCTCTTAACCATTTTGCAGTTCTTTCCATGTTACGCTGATGAGCTGTCAGTGTAACCCCACCGAGGGAGTAATTACAGCAAATGATCCCAGACAGGCATCAGGGAAGAGCCGCTGTGGGGACATAACAGCCACCCCCATTTGGGAGCTTTGCGAAGTCAGGCGGAAGCTCTATTTACTACCCCCAGAGGACACAGTATTTACTTTCCAACCCTCCGCTATTTATACTCCGCTTGCTCCTGTCAGTGCCCGGAGTACCGCACAGCAACACAACAGCAGCACTGATGTGGAGTCCCTGGCTTGCAACAAACAGAATTAAGTTATTCACAGGGAGGAATCCCGCGTTCCCCCATAGAAAGCCGGGTGCCCAGGTCAGGCCTCATGTCCCCACCACTTCAGGAAAGTGAGCTGTGTGGTTTGACCTGCTCAGAAAAGCAGCAATAGAAAAACTGGTGAACCAACCACACCGTTTGTTGCACTACATGATACCAGGGTAAGGATTGTACACCGTTTGCCTAGCAAACCTGCAGGCCTGGCCCAGGGAAGGGTCCCATTGCCCAGCAGGTTTGGGGTTTTACACTTAGAAGGGGCACACGGTTCATTCAGCATGAGCCCTATAAACTAATTGTTGATGTTCTTTACCTGCATTCTGTTCACACATTCATCCTTGAGCCGCATCGTCGCACAGCAGAACAAAGCCTTGCTCTGCATGGCCACTTGGCAGAGAGCTGGGAGTGACTGTTCCCCGTGAACATGGTGCGTGTCACAGCTTGGCGTGCTGAAAAGGGAGCTCTGCAAATCGGAGACCTGCGAGCAATCTTGTGCCCTGAGAGATTGCCAAAGGGACGGGCTCGGACACAGACTTCAGTAGAGGGACCTGAAGTTAGGCACTTGTAAATCAGGCCACATATTCCAGGGTGCAGAGCACGCAGAGATCCTACTGATGTCAGCGTGAACACGGGTCTGTACCTGCTGCAGTGCCCAAGCCCAGGTGTCTGTGCATTGCTAGACAGAGCCCGGCCTAAGCACCCGGCTTTCCTACGCCAGTTAACACAGGGATGTGGGCGGCCATTGGGCGGGGCCTTGTGTCAAGTCCATCCTTGCTGCTGACCCTGGAGGACTCAGCTCCAGAAATGAACCGAGTGACCAGTCCCGGGAGCCCGACTGGCGAGGGCAGGGGAAGTTTGTGCTCTGGCACCTGGACTCTTCCTCCACCGAGACACTACCGTGAGGTAGCTAGTTAGTCATCGACAGTTTGCACTGAGAGAGGCACTCAGCTCCAAAGGCCTTTCACTCCAAAAGGCAGAGCCCCCAGCAGGTATGTCAGCTGAGATACGTAATGGGGGTAAATGTCTCCCACACCCAGAGACCTCACACCTTGCAGGGTCTCCAGTCTCTTTGTAACAGCATCTGTCAGCTGATGGCAGATTTGCTGCGTGTTCCTGACTTTATGGAGCACAATCTATTTCTGTTTCTAGCATCCCTGATAGCGGGGAGCGAGCACATCATCTTAATGTGTCCTCTCCACTTCCCCAGTCTTCTCGAATAGCTCTGCTTGCTTTAGCAACTTGGGCCTGGGCTGGGCTGTCTTACATCCCCTGGAGATTGTTCTATGCCACTGACGGCGCTAACGGCATGTACATTTCATCACCTGTCTCTCATGTGATTCTCCTTAGTAACTGGAGCCAAAGACTGTGGAAGGTTCTCTAACCCTCCGATTATCCATGCGCCCCAGGAGCTGCTCTCCACAGGAGTTTTTAGGGGAGGGTGGCGGCATTTTGGTTTCATAGATTCATCAGAAATTCTGATGAGAAGAAGAAGACTGCAGCAGGACGTACACGTACAGGCCGTGCAGAGAGTAAGGGAAGAGGAGCTTCCTCGACTCGTGAAATTACTTGTGGAATTCCAGGGTGGGAGGAAGTCTCATGGATTATTTGGCGGGGAAGGGAGAGAGACAGGTTGCATCCTTTCCGGTAGATCCCTCCCATGGGGAGGACTGAGAAATGACAGCGTCGCCCCCAGTCGGTGAGACTGGCACTAGGACTGGTGCATTCCAGCTTGGCTTTTCGGAGAGTGATTTCAGCTTGTGTTTCACTTTGTGAACTTTTCCCAAAGGCTTTGCAGAGCTGTGGAATGGAGCAGAGCTGAGACGTGTTCCGAAGCACTTGACTTTTAAATATTTCAATTGGCTTTTAATAGCTTCAACTCTTATCTAAGTGGCTTAATTACTGACAGAACTGGTGCCTGCTCCTGTTGCTATCCTTTTCTATGATCTCACTCCCACATTTGACAGGTTTCAGAGTAGCAGCCGTGTTAGTCTGTATCCGCAAAAAGAAGAACAGGAGTACTTGTGGCACCTTAGAGACTAACAAATTTATTAGAGCATAAGCTTTCGTGGACTACAGCCCACTTCTTCGGATGCATATAGAATGGAACATATATTGAGGAGATATATATACACACATACAGAGAGCATAAACAGGTGGGAGTTGTCTTACCAACTCTGAGAGGCCAATTAATTAAGAGAAAAAAAACTTTTGAAGTGATAATCAAGCTAGCCCAGGACAACCCCCCAACCTAAAGCAAATACTCACCAGCAACCACACATCACTGAACAAAACCACTAACCCAGGAACCTATCCTTGTAACAAACCCCGATGCCAACTCTGTCCACATATCTATTCAAGTGACATCATCATAGGACCTAATCACATCAGCCATACCATCAGGGGCTCGTTCACCTGCACATCTACCAATGTGATATATGCCATCATGTGCCAGCAATGCCCCTCTGCCAGGTACATTGGCCAAACCGGACAGTCTCTACGCAAAAGAATTAATGGACACAAATCTGACATCAGGAATCAAAATACTCAAAAACCAGTGGGAGAACACTTTAACCTGTCTGGTCATTCAGTGACAGACCTGCGGGTGGCTATATTACAACAGAAAAACTTCAAAAACAGACTCCAAAGAGAGACTGCTGAGCTAGAATTGATATGCAAACTAGACACAATCAACTCCGGTTTGAATAAGGACTGGGAATGGCTGAGCCATTACAAACATTGACTCTATCTCCCCTTGTAAGTATTCTCACACTTATTATCAAACTGTCTGTACTGGGCTAGCTTGATTATCACTTCAAAAGTTTTTTTTCTCTTAATTAATTGGCCTCTCAGAGTTGGTAAGACAACTCCCACCTGTTTATGCTCTCTGTATGTATGTATATATATCTCCTCAATATATGTTCCATTCTATATGCATCCGAAGAAGTGGGCTGTAGTCCACGAAAGCTTATGCTCTAATAAATTTGTTAGTCTCTAAGGTGCCACAAGTACTCCTGTTCTTCTTTTTACCACATTTGAGAAAGCCATGGCTGACTCTCACACATGACTATCCAGTTAACTAGCTACTAACGAGGGCAAGAGGCATTTGGAGCAAGTGACATTAGTTATATTGTATCTAAATTTCAGCATTAATTCAGGCAATTGATCATGCTAGACTAAAGCTGGAATACAGTTTGAAGCTAAAAGAATGATTCAAGGTCTGGAAGACCTGCCTGATAACAAGAGACTAAAGAAGATCAATCTATGTAGCTTGTCACCTCCTAACCTTCTCTTTGATTTGATCATGGTCTGTACGTACCTACCTACACGGAGAAAAGATCTCTGGTAGGAGACGGCTTGTTAATGGAACAGACAACGGCAGAACACGATCCAATGGCAGGACACTGAAACTCGACAAATTCAGACTAGAGATAAAGTGAAGTTCTTTTTCCAGGGAGGGGAGTTACCCCAGGAACAGCTTCCCCAGGGATTATCCATCACTTGGAGTCTTTCACTCGGCGCTGGGTGGTTCTTTCTGAATGACATGCTCTAGCTCTGCCCGGAGACAGGATTAATTCATGACCCACTCGGTGAAATTCTTTGGCCCGTGTTATGCAGGGAGCGCAGCCCACCGGGCTTTAGTCCGGGAGCTAGCAGCGTCCGGCTGCACAGCAGAACCACCATCTCCTAATCCTGAGCACATCTCTAGAGCTTTTCACCCAGAGAGCCCAGCCTGCATTTCAAAGAGGCGTCAGTACTGGCCAGGGCCGCCGAGAGCAGGTTCAGGCCCTGGTTAAAAAAATGTTTCGGGCCCCCCAGCAAGGGTGGACTGGCTAAACAGGGCCGACGAAGCCGGCCCCCCTTCCGGACTGCCCGGCCCCGGTAATTTGTACCGGCTTCCCCACCCCCCTCCTCAGCCCTGGTATTGTCACACCCATTCGTGACACGGGGAACAGGGACTGGGTGACACGGCACCTGGTCTCCTGACTCTCTGCACAATACCCTGTCCACTAGATTGGGCTGCTATCAGCCCAAGGGAACCACAAAACTGAGAATTGGCCACTCAATAGAAGAATTTAAAAGTGCTGCTGTCCCTCCGGCTCCGCACTCAGGCACGGCGGTTCTCACCCCTCGCTCCTCTTGTGAGGAGCTGAATTAAAACGTCTTCGTGGCAAGGAGCATTTTCCTCCTGGTTTGCTCTTGTCCGATTTTATGCCGCCCGCTCCACAGGCCTTTCCAGAGTAGCCAGGAGGAGGTTGTTTACCCATTTCTTGCACCTGTTCACACACTCTTGTGAGCCCGCCTCTAACTTGGATGAAGCCAAAACACTGGGGCATCATTGATTTGACCCTGCTGGTGATGGGTCTTTGAGAGGTGTGAACCCCAAAGAGAACCCTGATCTGTTTTGACTCAGCAGGTTTTAGTCTGTGAATTTAACGCTCCGCCCAGCTTTTCCGGCTATGGCCTGGGCTCAGCGCGCTGACCACAGACACGGCTCACTTGTGTCTGCTCAGATACCTACTGGAACCAGCCATTGGGCAGCCAGGAGGCAGTTTCAAAGGGGTCACTGGTGCAAAGAATGCTTAGCTGGACTCATTTCAACGGGCCAATCCTGCAAGCTTCAGGGAGCTCAGAACCTGCAGGGTCCGGCGCTAACGCATCGAGTGAGCTCCACACGGCACGGTGACTGGCAGCTGCACAACGGTTCACCGTCGAGCAAAGACTCAGTCTGCTTAGCCCGCTGTACACAGCCATTGAGTTTGCTGCCGGAATGTCAGCCCTGCTGGCTGGCCACTGCCCATCTGCAGAACACGGAAAAGGCCTCGCAAGTAACCACATTTCCTTTGCTTTCGTTTTTTCTCTAGTAGAGCTTAGGCTGGTTCACGGCTGTGGCTGGACAGGGGGTTAACCCGGCTGGGATGTGCCAGGGAGCTGCAGCGTGGGACACTCAGCTCGGGGTTAGCAGGTGTTGGGGGCAGAAAGTACTAAAGGTGTGGCTGCTAAATCGCAAAAACCGCACCCAGTGCTTCACTGTCCCACCACAAATGAACGGCCCCCACACTGAACAGCACCCCCGGGTGTGAGATGCCAGACACCATGTCACCATGGTAACAGGAATGAGTGTGCACAGTTCACGTCTAGCATCCAGGTGCAGAACAGCTGAGTGCAGCCCCAGAGGTGGGAGAGAGTTCCGGGTATTGCCATGCAAATAGTTATTAAAGAGAGCGATGCTCAATAAATACCTTCCATGCAGACAGTCCTCCTGCCTCCGTCTGTACGCAAGCTAGTCGCTCGCTTGTCAGTGAGAATACAACTCGAGTGGGGACAGAGTGAAAACTGAGCAAGGATTTCTGGATCTGCTCCAGTGTTTTATCCTAAAGGACCCCAAAAGCATGTCATAAATCATAGGCCAAGTGCTGTTCTCAGTTACATCAGCCCCACTGACGTTAATGGAGTTATTCTGGATTTACACCCCCGTAACTAAGATCAGAATGTTTCTCTCTCTCTCTGTTAGCTGAACCAAACCACACTTACCTGAGCTGTGTTCGGCATTTGGCTCTGCAAAGCTGGGCACCTCCTTTTGGAAGGCCTGACTCCAGCATGACGCCCTGAGCTAGAGGGAGAAGCTAGCTACTTCTTGACGGTGCCAGTATTTGATTTTGCATCCCTGGGGTGGGTTGTGGTTACGACCAAAGGGGCCTTTTCCGTTTGATCTACTGCTGTGTATTTACCGAGAGTGTTTTTGTGCAGAGGGTGGCACTGCGCGCTGCACCACGTTGTTCAGAGAGCTGGGCCCTGCCTCTCTCCTAATCAGCCAGCGAGACAGAGGAGAAGCATGTTTTTCTCCCTGCAGGTTGAAGCGAGTTAGGGCCCAAGGGCACAGAACACATATTCCAACAACCAGCAGCCCATTTAGGGCGCCTCCCAAAGCACAGACCTGCCAAAGCAGATTTTTGAATCTGCCAGCTACTCCCTCACCCCATCCATGCCAGCCAGCTTTCCTGTCCCATTCCCGCTCCAGCATTCCGGGCTCCCCAGCGGAGTGCCGAGCAAAACAAACGGCTAGTTATTCGTCCAACGACTGCTGTGAAAATCGTGCACTCTCACTGGGAACTCTGGAGTTCTCCTTGGGCCAACAGCACGTGCAGCACAAACTCAGAGGGCAAAATGCTACTGAGTGTATCTCATCCTCAGGGAGCAGGTACGCAGCGAAGTATTGCAGAGTTAGGTTGACTGCCATTGGGATTTAAGCACCATCCCCTAACAGGGATGGTTTCCTGAATCAGGCCTGGAGAGATTGGAAATCTGGCTGAGGGCAATAAGGGGGAGATTTTAAAGTATATTAGGAACAAAAAAATCCTTTCACAGATCTAGGCCCATTACTAGAAGGCGATGGTACAATTGTTAATGATGCAGAAAAAGCAGAAGCATTCAATAAATATTTGTGTTCTGTATTTGGAAAGAAACGGGATGATGTGCTTGTATCATGTGAAGATGATGAAGTACTTTCCCATCTATGAGTAACTAAGGAGGATTTTAAACAACATTTAATTTTTTTTTTAAATCAGCAGGCCCAGATAACTTGCACCCAAGAGTCCTAGAAGAGTTGGAGGAGGAGATCTCTGGCCTGCTGATGTTATTTTGAAATAAATCTTGGAATACTGGGGACAGAAGAGTGCTAATGCACCAGTATTCAAAAAGGGCCAGCAGGATGACCAGGGTAATTGCCTGTGACAGGAGACTGGGCTAGACGGACCTTGGGGCTGATCCAGCCTGGAGATTCTTGTGCTCCTAAATGTTTTATAAAAACATCACATGGATGAACAGCAGAACAAGCATAAAATAGAAAGTCAGGAAAATCAGCACATAGATGTTGATATGAATATGCCAAAAAGCACTCATAAGCACGGGAATCAGCGTTTCACATCTTCTGGACAGCAGCCATCCCACAAAATAGGGAAGGACAAAAAGTTAGACCCAAAACACTGAAACTAATAACAATACCAACATGAATCCTTTACACCTAAATCTCAAAAATCTCTGAGCAGCTGTCACTGAATTCGTCCCTCCTTCTACTGCTCCAATGCAGCTTTTCAGGGAAGAACAAGAACGATTTAAAATGCACACAACATCTGTGCTCACCCACCAGGAATAACTTGTAATAGGATGTATTATCAAATAATAATAGGGAGAAATATACATAATAGAGGGTTGAGCTGGGAGTGCCAAATCACACGCTTGTCAGAAAAACCCAGTGGCAGATTTATTCATAAAACAATGTGTTAGCTAAATTTGGACGGAAATGTCAGCAAGGCGGAGTGTGTTTCTGCAACATTCAGGACCTCTTCTGCTGCCGCATGCAGGTGCTGAAAATTACTCCTTGGTGTAAACTCAAATAATTGTTGTACAGCTAATGTTTATTGGTCATGTGCAATTCTATAGCTCCTTCTAGTCAAGTAAACTTTGCAGGGGAGCATTACTGTTCTGATTTGCGAGGGGAAATCGAGGCACAGAAAAAGGACAAAGTGGCAGAGCCAGGAGTGGATTCCACATCTCTGGACTCTCTGGACTTTACTTCAGCCACAAGACCTGAGCGTTTTGAAGGCACAGCGTAGTCCAGGGGATGGGATGATGAACTGGGAGTCTGTTTATGACTCTGCTACTGACCCACTCTGTTACCTTGGACAAGTTACGTAACTTCTCTATGTTTCAGTTTTCCTATCTGCAAAACATCGATGCGCCCTTAGCAGGGTTCAGAGAAGGGTTGGACATTTACCACAATGTCTGACAAAGGTCCTGGGCAGGAGAGAAAACCTCCTGCTCATGGCTCACACTGAGCTAGTGGGACTTGGACCTTCCTGTGGAGCAGATTGTGCCAGGTTACCCCCGGGGGCCACTTGGAACTGGGGTACCACTGAGCCCGCCTGACTCACCAGCCTGGGCTCCCTGTATACTGTACTGCTGAGACAAGCCTGCCAAACCCTTTCCCAGGCTCCAGACGGCACTTTACCAGCACACGACACACAGGTAGGGACACACCCAGCTGCAGCTACACACAGATGCTGAGACCAGCTCTGCACGGGAAGGCTTGTTATGCTTATAAAAAGCACACGGGATCTTTTCAGGGGAAATGGCAATATGCCGCATTTATTGAAAATACAACAGTTAGCATATGCATTCAATCACACACACACACACAGGTCCTGCAGATGGTCTTATAGCTACCAGTCTGTCGTAGCTCGAGTCAATCTAATGGCCAGTTAGATTGAGCACGAGTGAGGATCTAGGTTCTGTCGGTCGCGATCCGATGCTCCGAGGCTTTGCAGGACTGAACCCAGAGTGCCATGGCAAAACACCCCAGCTTTATACTTGTAAATTCCCACTTTAGTCTATGGATTTTGCAATGTTATTCTGTAATCGTTAGTCCTTATGTGGGGTTAATCTTGGGGTTTTTCGCTGTTATCGCTTACTTGTTGTCTTGCCTTCAGAGGTGTTGCCTCACCTCTGAGGTTGTCAATATTGCTAACTCATTTAGCATCAGATAGAAAGGATGTTTTCTGATTGTTTCCTGCTGTCTCTCTGAGTCTCTCACTTCTTCTTGACCATCTGGACATTTGTGAGGCTTTCACACTCATCCTTAACCACGCACACGTCCTTTACTCACACCAAACAATTGTACAGAGAATTTCAGAGAGGATTCCATTTTAGAAAGGGTTATATGGTTACTAAAGGGATTACAAAGGAACCTTACACAACTTTGTTTGCAATGCAGATAAGAAACAAGACCTTATAGCAAATACTGTAATGAAAACTTATCCTAAAACAAAAGGTGACCATAATCAGCCATAAGGACTGTTCTGGTCTGTTCCTGCCTTAACATCAGTTCAGACACAGGCAGCCTGTCTGATGCGTTTCTACCAATGGCCCCTTAGGCCATTCCTTTCTGCTATTCAAAAAGGGTGGCTGGCAGGATATGGTCAAATCATACATCAATACATCTAATACAAGCTACATTATTATATCCTTCATTCTAAATTATCCAAAATACAAACATAAGTTCCTACTACTACAGGCTCAGCTAAAGAACTGCCCAGATACTCAAGTGCACCCCCCCCCCCCCGGAGTATAAACCCAAAATTATACCATCTTGCACCGCACAGAAATCTGTATAGCGTAAGCTCATGAAATTCACCCCCTCCCTCAATGTGGAGAGGGATATACAACAGCTTTTTGCCCCAAGTTATGATTTCCACACACTGGTTTTAGACAAAACTAAACAAGTTTATTAACTACAAAAGATAGATTTTAAGTGATTATAAGGGATAGCAAACAGATCAAAGGAGATTACCTAGCAAATAAAACAAAAATTCAAACTAAGCTTTATATACTAAAGAAACTGAATAGCAAATTCTCACCCTAAATGCTGTTTTAGGCAGATTGCAGAGATTCTTGAAGGCCGACTGCACTTGCCTACAGCTTAAAACTCCAGGAATTCCTTTCAGAGGCCAGAAATTTCTCTAGCCTGGGTTCAGCCCTTCCCCCAGTTCAGTCCTTGTTTCCAGGTGTTTTCAAGCAGTCATCTTGGGCGGAGAGTCATTGGAGAACCACCACGATGATGTCATTCCCCTGCCTTAAATAACTTCAGCATATGGTGGGAACAGTTTGATTCCCACGCCTGGTCAGTGAAAAAACACTAGCATTATGATGGAGTCCAGGCCCAGGTGACTTGGTCTCATGTCTCTGTAGGGCCACAGCAGCCATGAGACAGAGGCTGTTTGTAACGTCCTCAGGAAGGCTCCCCGGTGGGAGATTGGCATCTTTCCCCTAATGGCCCTTCCCAGCCAGCCGTCTAGACTGATTGCCTTCTGTCTTGTGGGCATTCCCCAGGTGTAAACACACTTGTAATAGATACATAGACAATATTCCTAACTTCAAATACCAAAATTATACATGTTTACACATAGGATAATCATATTCAGTAAATCATAACCTTTCCAATGACATCTCACATGCCTTATCCTGCACAAAATACATCATAATTATGCCATACTCATATCATAATCCAGGGGTTGGCAACCTTTCAGAAGTGGTGTGCCGAGTCTTCATTTATTCACTCTAATTTAAGGTTTTGTGCGCCAGTCATACATTTTAGTGTTTTTAGAAGGTCTCTTTCTAGAAGTCTATAATATATAACTAAGCTATTGTTGTATGTAAAGTAAATAAGGTTTTTAAAATGTTTAAGACACTTCATTTAAAATTAAATTAAAATGCAGAGCCCCCGAGACCGGTGGCCAGGACCCGGGCAGTGTGAGTGCCACTGAAAATCAGCTTGCGTGCCGCCTTCGGCATGAGTGCCATAGGTTGCCTACCCCTGTCATAATCATATTACTATGGAGACTATGGGACGTAATGCCACCCAAATGATCCTGCATCTGCTACTCCGAAGTCTTTTGCACCTTCCTCTGCAGCCGCTGGTGCTGGCCGCTGTCGGAGCCTGGCTGTCAGTCTACATAGACCTCGGGTCTGATCCAATGGCAGATCCCATGTTCCTATGTTAGTAAAGCTCTTTGCGACCCCTGGCCTGGCTGGAAAGTGTGCTGTCTGAGTGAGGCATTGCTAGCAATGCCTCTGCCGCAGTGCATTGCCTCTGCAAGGTAGCATGTGCTACTGTGCAGCTTTCCGCTGGCTCCCGTTCCGGGAGGTTCAAGATAAGAGCAGGAGGAGACAGGAGAAAAGGTTCATGTATCTGAGCAGAGCACGGAGCCAGTGAATCATTGTAATCAACTGGCAATAGCAGCTGCTAGAGCAAGTCTTGCCAGGGCTGCCTGGCTGAACATCGCCTGGTTAATTATCCCCACGGCCAGAGGGCAGCTTCCCCCTGCCACTTCAGTAGCCATTCAGGAAAGACAAGAACTTGCACCAGCTTAGGACGCCTGGAGTCCAGGGCTGGGATCTCTCGTAAGCAATCAGGCCAATGACAGGGTGGCTACTGCCGGACACAGCTCATGGGCGTGTGCCGCAGAGCTGCCAGGGTTCCTCCCGAGCACGTCCTCCCTGCTGGGGTTTGCACAGGGGGGAGGGGAATACGCCGGCTCAGGATTCTGCCTCGGGGATCTTTGCTTTGAGTCGCTGTAACTCTCCTGGCAGGGGACAAAGGGAAGAGATGGCAGGTGAAAACTCTCCATGGGGGATACGTCTCCTCCTTGCAACTCAGCCATGTTCTCCAACCTGTCCCTGGGGCTTCATCCTGCAGGGAAGCAGGGCTGTGCAAAGCCACCTCCTCTGCCACTGATGGCACGTCTGGGCCGTTCTCTGCTCCCCCCCAGCGACGGCAGTCAGCCCGAGCAGCACACGAGATGCACAGCGACGCTGGGACTGAGATGCCAGCATGTGTACGCAGCATCCTATTTCCCTGTGCAGTCCGACCCCAGCCTGGGCAGTCGTGACATAGTCTAGTGCCATCCACCTGCAGGGGGATGGAAGCTGCTTTTTTAGGGTTTTGGCTTCTGCGTCCGGGTGCCATTCAGGGTGGCCAGGTGCCCAGAAAGTCCAGGTGAAAAGGGGACCTGGCAGTGTCCGGTCAGATCTACTGACCGGGCACTAAAATCCAGATACCGTGGGGTCATTAACCCCTGCCAGCCCCTGCCCAGGCGGGGCCACCTCCTACCTGCAGGACGGCTCCTTGTCGCAGCAGCTCCCGTCCCAGCCCAGGTTGTGGGGGAGATGGAGACAATCCAGTGAGCGACGGGGGGGAAGGGGGTGAGAAGAGCAAGTGACAGGGGGGGCCTCAAGGGAAGAGGTGGAACAGGGGCGGGATCTCGAAGGAAGAGGCGAGGCCTCAAGGGAATCATAGAATATCAGGGTTGGAAGGGACCTCAGGAGGTCATCTAGTCCAACCCCTGCTCAAAGCAGGACCAATCCCCAGACAGATTTTTGCCCCAGATCCCTAAATAGCCCCCCTCAAGGATTGAACTCACAATCCTGGGTTTAGCAGGCCAATGCTCAAACCACTGAGCTATCCCTTCCCCAGAGGCGGAGCAGGGCCGGGGCCTCGAGGGAGGTGGCATGGAAGGGGCGGGGTCTCGGGGGTCTGGTTACCAGCAGTTAGAAAGGCGGCAACCCTACACAGTGTGTGAAACGGCATCAGTGCTCAGGTGGACAGAAGGGCTGATCCGGCTCTTTCGTGCACCAAGAGGGCGAGCGGGTGCTTGACTATGGGGGGGTCCCTGCATTTGTGCTCTGGCCTCTGCCCAGGGGCAACAGACAGGCAGAAGCCAGTAACTGTCCATCGAGGTCTGAGGGTGTGGCTGTGAGGAGCTCTGACAGGAGGGATCCCACCAGTGAATGGGGCGCGTTGTAAAATGGCAGTTACCAGCTCGCACCCTGCCGCCTGGTCTCGCTGTGACACTGGGACTGACCGTGGCCAAGGCGAGGAGCTGGAGACATGAAATGCTGACGCCGCCCTTTGGGATGCTCCCAACCCATCGCTGCCACATTCCCCTGCTGCCGTCTCCGCCTGGCAGAGCTCCGCTAGCCTGGGTCACCCTGTGGTGGCGTTAGCTACATCGCTGCTGGGCCAGGCAATTACTCAGCCCTGTGCTATCCAGGAGCCCTGAGCTGGTCACAGACCACGGCTCGGTGACTTGGGACCAGATCCCCTCTCGCCCCAGCGTGAGCAGCGGCGTAGGCCCACGGCGGGCTAGGGCGTGACAGCACAGCTGCCACGTCTCCATTTATGGAAAGTAGGGAGTGCTAACAGATCCGCTACCCCCAGGGAACTTCCCGTGCAGCATGGGCGGGGGGGTATAATAGGCCAGGGGGAGCTAAGCTTCCCCAAAGAGCCAGGCTGGGGCCCTGCTCCCGCGTGCCACTCTTCCCCCGTAGCCCAACCCACACTGCTCCCCTTCCCACCCCCACTCCGCCTCTCCCCCACAGCCAGCGGGGGCTAGGGCAGCCCGGGGCTCGGGGTGGCTGGGGCAGGCGGGCTGGTGCTCAGGGCTCCTCTAGCTGCAGTCAGGGACTCGCGGCTCCGGCAGGCGAGGGGGGCCGAAGGGGCGGGGCCTCAGGCAGAAGGGGCGGGGCCAGGGGCTAGCCTCCCCAAAGGGGAGGGGGCTCACGCACCACCCATGTTGCGGGGCCTCCCAGGAAATGAGAGTAGCCCCTCTAGCAGGGGCAGGAATCCTGCTTCCCGTCCAGCAGATTGAGTGTCCCCCCGTGTAATGGCCTAGGATGGCGCAGGGTGCACCAGGGGGTGTAGTCAGACCTCACTCACTAGCTCTGTGGGATTTGGCCTTGGAGAGCCTCTGGCTGGTCTGTCCCACATAGCCATAGGGAAGGGCTGAAGTTCAGGGACTGTAACTAAATACTAGCTGGGTCCAAGGGGCCGGCTGCTGTCTCCAGAACACCTTGTAAGCTCCAGGCAGCCATGGGCACCTGCCTGCCCCTAGACCATTGCTGTGGACAGAGCCACCAGCGTGTCAGTTCTGCACCAGCCGATGGCTCCTGGCTCCCGTGCTCTGCCCAGCCTGCACCAACTCTTCTTGCCGAAGCCAAGGGAGTGACTTGGTTTTGTTGCTCAACCAGCTGCTCCTTGGCTTGCTGGCTCCCTCGATTGCTAAAAGAACGAAGGAATGAATGCCTGTCTACTTCAGCCGTCGCGCTCGCCCTGTGTCTGGGTAACGTACGGCTCCATTATGTCTGGGATAGTTTTGGTGGGTCTTTCTAGGAATCATTTTGTTGTGCGCTGGACTGCCGCCAACATGCCTTTCTTTTTCTTGGTCAAAGGATGATCAGAAAGTGATTCTAGGGGAATGCCAGCTGCATCATGCATTGAATGCCGACTGCACTATGCATTGACTGATTTATTGGACAGATTACAGACTAGTTTCCAGCAAGTGAGTAGCAATAAGAGGCTGTTTGGGATGTCTGCAGATTGCTACAGACGTCACCTGGACGTGTGCATGAGAAACGGTATCCGGGCATAACTCATCTGGGTAGGTATCAAGCCTGGCTCTCCAGCACCTCTCCCTCCCTGGGGATCTGGATCCAGGGTTTAGTTTGTCCCCATCACCAGTGAAAAGATCACCCGAGTGATTCTCGTAAAGCCAGAGAGCCCAGCAGCAACCTTACCCTTTCCCCCAGCATGGCAGGAGTGGGGGATAGTACCACGGCTAGATACCAGAGTGACTGGTGTGGCACAGGGTGGGCATGTGGGCAGGAGCATGTTCCGCTCCCTTCTACACTGCCACAGAGCAACGGGCGTGGGCAGGGCCAGGCGGCGTGTGGTTACATGGATTCAGTGGTCACACACACACCACCCTCCAGAGAGGGGTGCCAGGAGCACACATCCACCCACCCTCCGGATAAGGGAATGTCGCCAACGCCGAAGACACACAGTGTCCTGGAGCGGCTGTGTTGTCATTCCCCAGTTCTGGGTGCCTCCGCACACCAGCCTGGCCTCCCCGGCTGGATGCTGGGACAGGACGGCCCCTCCATGGTCACTGGTTTTGCTGGGAATGAACCAGTTGGCTGGATGGCTGGTTCCCCCCACCCCTGGCAGGGCAAACACCCAAATGTAACTCAAATGAGAGCAGCACAAATCACCAGGCCCTCCACGCCTGCCCGCCCGCCCGGGCGTGGTGCCAAGCCCATCTCTTCCCATCTCCTGGGCCTCCTCGTTCTCAGCACCCCTCTCAGACCCCCCTGTCTTTCTGCTATGTCCTTGTTCAACCAGAGAGACAAGGTTTGCGAAATCTCTCAGCATCACGTGCAGGCAGAAGTAGTTGGTGGGGAGGTCAGCATCCCATTCCAGGGCTAAGGTTCTGGAAGACCCTCTGAGATTGCTGCGTTTAGTTAGCCTGGAAGCTAGCGAGTCAAGGCTTGACCTCAGTGAGGTCTCTCTCCTCTGCCAGTATTCAGTGCATCTGAGGCCAGTCCCTTCTGTACACATCCCTCCTGGGCCACATGCCATTGCGAGATCACAGCAGCTCAGCAAGGCTGGGCGTGGCTGCTGCTTGAACAGACCTGCAAGGCAAACTCAGGGGCCATGGGAAGTGGAATTGGAGTTTCAGCAGGGGGTGCCCGGACTCAGCCCTGAGCCAGTGCCCCAGCTGTTGGTTAGCGGAGGAGCTGGTTTTTAATGAGATGATCACTTGAGTTCCTGCCCAGCCTCATGTTTCAAGTGGCTGCAGGGATCTTTTCCCCTTCCTGGCCTAAGCTGCAGGGTCGCATTATTGTGCTCTGTTAACGGAGTTTGATGCACTTTGTTAGTAGTTGGAGCACTTCCCGTTTCTGAAGTGTTTGGGGACACGAAAGGCATATTGCCTTGCCTAATATCCCCCGCGCCCAGGCGGCTTCCCATTCCTTTGGAACTCCTGCCGTGCCCCCCGGCTGTCGGGGCCAAGCTCAGACTGATTTAACTTCCGGAGGGGTGGATCTCAGGCCCGGCGGCTGGAAGATCTGCAGTGCTTGGGACTCCATTCCCTCTCCCTTGACAGTTTGTCCGACGGCACTGTCTAGTCTTGTAGCTGCACTGACTCTCCGCACTGCCGCTTAGTCCCACGGCTTCTCGTTCTGTCCTTGCTGGCCAATGAGATTAATTGATCTCTGCCCTCTAACATCCGTCTACGTATCTGCAGACAGTTATGTCTCCGTTCAGCCTCTTCCCTCCTGCATCAGCGTGCCCTGTTCTGACCTTTCCTCGTAAATCAAGGCCCTGTCCCCTTCTGAGCTCTCCCTCCTTTGTCTCTGCAACTGCAGGGCCCCAGACTGAGTGCAGGGGCCCAGTTGAAGTCGGAGGAGACTGGAGACTTTGCCAGGGACGGGCCTGAGGCAAGAGCTCTGATCCAGACACTCCCGAATTCTGGGAAGCTCAGGTTGTGACTGCGCCTGTCTTTGTAATGGGCCAAAGCAAGCACCCATCTCAGGAGTCAAGGTCTGTCTGCTGGGAGCAGGGGGCTTGGAGTGAGCCGGGCGAGCAGCGGGGAGGAGTCCAAGCAGAGCGCTCAAGGTGGGGTCCATTGGACGGAAGGCATCAGCCTGAGTGGAGTGGGACCCGGGATTAGCCCAGGACTCGTGTCCTACGTCATCATGATTCGTACCATATAAAGCAGGGCCAGGCGCTCGCCCTGTTGGGAGGGACCGACTGTGTCACAAGCGACACCAGCATGGCACCGTCACGCCCTGTGGGTTCATCTCACTGCTGCCCTGCAGCAGGGCTCCCCCACAAGCTCCTGGGGCAGGACTTGCTGTATGAGATCTCCAGTAACAACCCTGACCCTTAAACGGCGCGTCTCAGCCTCAGTGCTCGGCTCTGTGCAGAGGTCTCCTGGGTAGCAGGATGAGCCTGTCTCTGGAGCTTGGGTTGGGCACAGCCTTAAAAACCAAAAGGGTTCAGCATTCTGTCTGAAATTCAGCAACAGGCATCCCTTCTCGCACGGGCCGGGAGCCGGCATGTGGACTCTGCGCCCAGCCAGGGGCCGGCCATGCCGGGAGATGGCGCATGGACACTGCGCCCAGCCAGAGGCTGGCCATGCCGGGAGCCGGTGCGCGGACGCTGCGCCCAGCCAGGGGCCGGCCATGCCGGGAGCTGGTGCGCGGACGCTGCGCCCAGCCAGGGGCCGGCCATGCCGGGAGCCGGTGCGCGGACGCTGCGCCCAGCCAGGGGCCGGCCATGCCGAGAGATGGCGCGTGGACGTTCTGTCCAGCCAGGGGCCGGGCATGCTGGGAACCAGCGCATGGACGCTGCGCCCAGCCAGGGGCCGGCCATGCTGGGAGCCGGCACGCGGATGCAAACAATATGCATTTTAATGTGGCTAAATGTAACTATGTACATCTGGGAACAAAGAATGTCGGCCTCACTTACAGGCTGGGGGATTCTGTCCTGGGAAGCAGTGATTCTGAAAGAGATTTTGGGGGTTGTGGTGGATAATCAGCTGAACACGAGCTCTCAGTGCGGCACTGTGGCGAAAGAGGTGAATGTGATCCTGGGATGCATAAATGGGAATCTCGAGTAGGAGCAGGGAAGTTATTTTACTCTGTATTTGGCACTGGTGTGACGACTGCTGGAATCTTGTGTCCAGTTCTGGTGCCCACAATTCAAGAAGGATGTTGATAAATTGGCGAAGGGGTCAGAGGAGAGCCATGAGGATGATTAAAAAGATTAGAAAACCTGCCTGAGAGTTTCAGAGTAGCAGCCGTGTTAGTCTGTATCCGCAAAAAGAACAGGAGTCCTTGTGGCACCTTAGCAAATTTATTAGAGCAGTGTGTATATATATCTCCTCAATATTTATTCCATTCTATATGCATCCAAAGAAGTGGGCTGTAGTCCACGAAAGCTTATGCTCTAATAAATGTGTTAGTCTAAGGTGCCACAAGTACTCCTGTTCTTTCTGCCTGAGAGTGACAAGCTAAATAGATTGAGCTCCTTGAGTCTAAGAAAAGGAAGGCTAAGGGGTGACTTGATTACATCTGTCAGTACCTACACGGGGAATAAATATTTGCGAATGGGCTCTCCAGTCTAGCAGAGAAAGGTCTAACCAGATCCAATGGCTGGAAGTTGAAGCTAGACAAATTCAGATTGGAAATAAGGCAACAAAAGTTTAACAGTGAGAGTAATTAGCCACTGGAACAACGTACCAAGGGTTGTTGTAGATTCTCCATCACTGACAATTTTTAAATCAAAATTAGATGTTTTTCTAAAAAAAACTGCTCTATGAATTTTTGTGGGGCAGTTCTCTGGCCTGTGAATCTATGAATCAATTTTTCTGCATCTTTCCTCCCGCTCGGTCACCTGGTTTCTTTGTCCGTGCTTGGGACTGTGGTTCTAGTCTCCTATTCCCACCCCCACGAGGAAGAGGAAGTATCTTCTCCTAGCTCAAGAAAGCCCCCTTAACACATCTGTTGCCCTCAGTCTGGTGCACACCTGTGGCAGGTCCTGGCACTGATGGTGGATACACAGATCTATACAAAAGTAATAAAATCGACACAGGGGCTTTCCAGGATACAGCAAATTCATAATAACTTCATAACATCAACCAACATTCATAAGCTGCACAGAAACTTACAAACATACACTGTATCACCCCTATACTGGGGCTGGGGATAAAATCATACTCAGATCACATCAGTATAGAATCATAGAATATCAGGGTTGGAAGGGACCTCAGGAGGTCATCTAGTCCAACCCCCTGTTCAAAGCAGGGCCAACCCCAACTAAATCATCCCAGCCAGGGCTTTGTCAAGCCAGGCCTTAAAAACCTCTAAGGAAGGAGATTCCACCACCTCCCTAGGGAACCCATTCCAGTGCTTCACCACCCTCCTAGTGAAATAGTGTTTCCTAATATCCAACCTAAACCTCCCCCACTGCAACTTGAGACCATTGCTCCTTGTTCTGTCATCTGCCACCACTGAGAACAGTCTAGATCCATCCTCTTTGGAACCCCCCTTCAGGTAGTTGAAAGCAGCTATCAAATCCCCCCTCATTCTTCTCTTCTGCAGACTAAATAAGCCCAGTTCCCTCAGCCTCTCCTCATAAGTCATGTGCCCCAGACCCCTAATAATTTCCGTTGCCCTCTGCTGGACTCTCTCCAATTTGTCCACATCCCTTCTGTAGTGGGGGCCCCAAAACTGGACGCAATACTCCAGTGTGGTCTCACCAGTGCTGAATATGGCCAAGAACGAACTAGACTTTGCTCTCTAGAGTAATATGTGCTGGAAGTTTTCTGAGTCATGCGGTAATTCTTACATGATACATTTCCTTTTGTGTGCAGAAAAGCAGGAATGTTATTCATCATACATTACCTATTCCAACATTGCTTATTCTTATTATTCTATTAATTGCAGTTTGAACATCTAGTAACAGCACATTCTGTCTTAAAGATGCTACTAAATGCACAGTGGCTTTCTTTTATTGATCTAGCAATTAAAATTCTCTGCCCAAGCAAAATTTGTATGCAGAGTAGGACCTTGAGCAATATGTAACCAATGAGGGGAAACGCATTCAGATAGTTGAAGCAGGCTTTCCATTCACAGAGATTCAGTGAGGAGAGAAAAATTGCAGATAGAGCTGTATTAACAATGACAAATATCGTCCAATTAAAGGGCATCTAATTCCAGAGGTATGGGCGATTATTCTTCCTCCTTCAAAATGGTGTTGAAGGTGTATCCCACCTGATAACAGTTTTGTTTCATTTCATGCTTGGTTGGTGAATGCGGGGGTCAAATACTTTGGTGCATTTTTAATTTTAAAACAACAGCATTTTTCAATAACTCCTGAATCCTCTAATGTGCCCTTCACTGAAATGTCACCCAGCTGCAACAACCGAGCAAGGGTTCTTCGTCATTTGGATGGAGTCTTTAAATCAAACCTGGCTGTTTCTTTCTAAAAGATCAGGTTGAGTAGAGCAGCAATTATGCTGTCTTGAATGGGGGTGCCCATGAACTGAGGCCCCCACAAGCAAATCTTGGCTGTTAGGTTTTTGTATGACAGTGTGGTTCCTGCAGAGGCTTTCACTGCTCTGTCAGCTGTTAGGCGTGTTCTGTCCTTACAGGTAAGCGTGCTTTATACGGCATATCTTCATGCTGCCAAAATAAAAATTAAAAAAATAAGGGAGCGACTCTTTGAGAATGGTAGACATGGCTTTCTCTTTCCCACGCTTTTCTAAGATGAATCAATAAAGGGTCTGATTATCATCTCACACCAGCACAGAACTGATGTAAATCTGTTGGTTTTACTGGAGTTACTTCAGTGCAATAGAGGTCAGAATCAGGTCTTTTTTCCAAGCCGTATGTCTGTGTTTCTTTGAATCCTGCTAAACTCTTAACCTTAGTGATCTCTTGTGGCAATGAGTTCCACAGGCTAACTCTTCATTGTGTAAAAGAAGTATTTTCTTGTATCAGTTTAATGTATTGCCTTTTAATTTCATTGGTTGCCCCTTATTGTTGGGCAAGGAGAGGGAAGGTAGGAGTCTCTGATTTACCTGCTCTGTGCTGTTCGTTACTCTGTATAGCTTTACCATGTCCGCTTTACTCACCTCCTCTCAAAACTGAAAATCTTAAATCTTCTCCGTCTCCCCTCAGTTATTTTTCCTATGAATCTTCCAGTCAGTGTCACAGTGCTTGAAAAGCCTCCTGTGAGCCTCAGCCTGAATTATTTACCCCTCCCCCTTATCCCCCCCCCCCCCCCGACTCCTCCAGCAAATGAGGGCGGAGAATACAGCATCCACATCAGCACATTTCCTCTTCTGAGTGTGGCTGTCATGTACTGGATGTGGAATTACAGCTCTGCTGATATAATCGCGCCTTAGACAGATGCTTCAATCTGTTCAAAGCTGTGTCATTCATGTAACGGACCAAATCAGCAGGATTTGGCCAAAAGTAAAGTTTTGGGCATTTAAACAGAGAGAAAGTACATCTCTGGGCACAGAGATTCATAGATTTAAGGTGAGACGGGACCACGCCATCAGGGACTCGTTCACCTGCACATCTACCAATGTGATATATGCCATCATGTGCCAGCAATGCCCCTCTGCCGTGTACATTGGCCAAACCGGACAGTCTCTACGCAAAAGAATTAATGGACACAAATCTGACATCAGGAATCAACATTCAAAAACCAGTGGGAGAACACTTCAACCTCTCTAACCACTCAGTGACAGACTTGAAGGGGGCAATTTTGCAACAAAAAAACTTCAAAAACAGACTCCAAAGAGAGACTGCGGAACTTGAATTAATATACAAATTAGATACAATTAACTTAGGTCTAAACAGAGCCTGGGAATGGTTGGGTCATTACACTAATTGAATCTATTTCCCCATGTTAAGTTATCCTCACACCTTCGATGGGTCACCTTGATTACCACTTCAAAAGTCTTTTTTCTCCTGCTGATGATAGCTCATCTCAATTGATTGGCCTCTTACAGTTGGCATGGCTACTCTCACCTTTTCATGTTCTCTGTATGGATAAATATCTTCTTTCTGTGTGTTCCATTCTATGCATCCGAAGAAGTGGGCTATAGCCCACGAAAGCTTATGCTCAAATGAATTTGTTAGTCTCTAAGGTGCCAGAAATACTCCTGTACTTTTTGCGGATACAGACTAACACGGCTGCTACATTGTAACCTGCCTAGAAGGGAAGCTTTCCTCCCCGCCCAACCGAGATTGGCTCCTGTCCTTCAAACTATTGGAAAACAACCAGCCTTGTCAAGCTTGCTCCCTCTCCAGCAAAAATAAGGGCACAAGCTAAAAAACTCCTCTGCTGCCCCCTTTGAAATGGGCGGGGGCAGGACTACGAGCCATGAACTTTCACGTGCCCTTTGCATGATGGGGGATGGGGCCTCCCTTCCCCAGGCATTAGCTTTGCTTCCAGCCGTCAAATTCCCCCTCCCTCCATTGCATCTCCCGATTTGCCACCTGGCCACCCCAGGAGTGATGCCACACACCGCCCCAGTGATGGTTACTGCTGGGCCCAAGCCAGCCCTGAAGACTTTGTCTCGATTCTGTTCGTCTCAGAGCCAGCCAGGCAGCCCCCTTCACCCAAGTGAGAGCAGACGGTGGGGACCCCGGGACACCCACTGTCTGGCCCCGCACAGGCCAGGCTGTGATAGCCCCAGAGGTGAGACTCTCTCTGCTGCCCTGCAGCCCCACAGAGAGCGTTAGAATGGCCGGTCGCGCCAGAGCCTGCTGGGGCGAGCGGAGACAGAGCTGATCGGGAATTTTCCAGCTCCCCTTTTTAGTTCATGGAAAGCGAAACCGTTGCTGGGAAAGGGTCATCTCCCCGAATCGCCAGAGTAAAAACAATTTGCAAAAAGTTTCAAGATTATTGAAACATCCTATCTGGCTTTTTTTTTGACTTGAAACAACTTTTCATTTAGAAATTTTATACTAAAAAAGGTTTAAAGATTTAAGGGTCCAAATCAAAGTGAAATGTTTTCAAATCATCAAAACCGAATCGACGCAATCCAGAGCTTTTTTGGATTATTATTACATTCCTGACCAGTCGGGGAGCCACATGTGAGCCGCTAGCAGGAGTTGACTCAGCAGAATTCAGTGTCGGTTAAGCTGGACTGACTTTCTTGCCTGCCCAAATTAGGCAGCTGCGTGTGTTTATAAAATGAGGAGAGTTAAGATCAGCAGATTCCTGGGTGTGAGAGAAAACAAGCCGATCGGTGGGAGAGAGCTCCCACCCTGCTCCTCGGGGAGCTCCTGAATTGTCCGGGCTCAGGGAACAAAATGCTCATCTCACGCCTCCATCCCTCCCCACCACTCCCAGCAGCAGCTAATGAAAGGCAAATGTGGCTGCTGCTGCTCCTTCTGCAGGCCAGGTTCCCAGGGGTGAGAGCTACACCCCAGTCCGCATCCTGGAGAGCGGCTCGGCCGAAGGGAGCCTGGAAAGCTGTTTAAAGTTGGTTCTGTGCCACGGGGCCCAATTCTGCCCTTGGTTACACCCGTGAAAACCAGCAGAGCCGCTTTGTGTGTGAGCAGAAGCAGGCTCCGGGGAGCATGGAGGCTGGCTGATGGTGACCTACTATCACTTACACCTTCTGCGCCCTCTGCCCCCTGCTTTGTCTGCTACCCCCTCCTGCTCCATGACGGCAGCCCAGACGGTGCCAGGGTCAGAGGTGAAGTGTGAGGGGGGCGTGAGGCATGTTGGTGAGTGGGTGTGAATCTGAGTCAGTCAGAATACGGGAGGGCACTTGGGTGGGTGTTGAGGGGTATGTTATACCAGCTCCCACTCCTCACGCTCTGGTTCCTGCTGTGCCTGGGAAAAGCGCACAACTGATGGCAATGCACCAAAGGGCTGTGCCAGTGAGCAGGGCACAGGGCAGCACACAGCTCGCCAGGCACCCTTGGGAGCGGGAAGTGGGACGGGGGCATCCCAATGCCACAGTGCTGTGTGCGGTTTTATAGTCCAGTAATCCGCTAGTCTGAATAATTCATTGCTAGTAATTTAACAGTCTGTATTAGATACACAGTTACCACTCACCTAGAGCATCTGAACTCAGACGCTGGATCCGTCTAACCTAAAACCATCAGCCAGCGGCTCCCACACCCCGACGATTCTCTTTGGTCTCTTAACGCCACAGGAACACCATCATCTTCTTTTCAGTTTTGTTGTTTAAACACAAATGTATTCATGCACGTGCACGTGCACACACAGGCACACACACACACACACACACACATAGACACAGACGCGCACACACACAGACGCGCACACGCCAGAATTATATTCACAGTTTTTTATACATCTTTTAACAGGTCTCCATTGCCACAATGACCGTCTAACGTCTCTATTTGCTGCATGATTGAAGTTGTTCTGATGACTTCGAGGAGTGACGCCATTTTCATTTTCTTGCTGTTCTGGGTGCTGTGTTATGTCATTTCTTCTTTCCGCTGAGTCTGGTCTTGCAGGAAACAATTTCAAATGTCTCCATTTTGGTCTAAACACTTGCCCATTATTACTCATGATCTCATAAGATTGAGGTGCTACCTCTTTTGTTACAGTGGCTTTCTGAGCCCAGTTCCTACCATTCTAGATACGAACTCTATCATTCAGTTTCAAATAAGGTAGTTTGTGAGATTCTATCATAATAATTTTTTTGATACACACTCGACTGATATTTATACTTGTTCCTTTCCTTATATCCGTCTTGAAGAAACATAGATAATCTGTTTCTAAGCTTTCTGTTAAACAACTAGGTGGGCGATAAACCTCGCTGTAATAGGGATGTTCTATAATTTACTAATGCCAAATATAAATCTGTATTTGTTTCTTCAGCTTTTGTTAGTAATCTTTACTATTTTAACGCCATTTTCAAATAGCCCATTAGATTCCGGGTAACCTAGACTAGATGTAATATGTTTGAAATTATAGGCTATGGCAAAACTTTTAAACTTTTGACTGGGAAATTGAGCTCCATTATCGGTCATTACTGTATTGGGAATGTCATGCCTTGCAAACATTGATTTAATTTATTCATGACTTCTTTTGCACATTGTTTTCTAGCATAGATATTTCAGGAAAAAGCAAAAAATAATCAAGAACTATAACACATCCATGTCCTGTATTTCAAAGGAATCGAAACAGACTTTACTCCAAGGTCTTACATTTTCTTGAAGAAATGTCTGGGGTTGTTTAGACTCAGCATTTCTATAGTTTTGACATATGCCACATTCTTTTACATAGGCCTCTGGTTTGGCCTATTTGCGACCAATATAGAACCTCTCTTGCTCTACATTTACATTTTTCTAGGCCTACATGTGGCTCATGTATGTGTTTCAACATCTCTGCTGTTAACCCTGAAAGAATTTCTACTCTGCTACTTTTAAACTGAACTTCTTCAATTACTGATAAGTCTTGAAAAAATTGATTACATGGCTTTGGGTTTGTTTGTTTTTTTACTATATCCTTTTGCAATAACTGTAATAACCCCTTTGTGGATTCTCATCCATTCTGTCTAGATGCTTGTACAATTTCTTCCCATACTCTTTCTTAGACAGGAAACAATTTTTAATTACATTTACATGTACCTCCTCCTCCTCCTCATCTTCAATTACATTGGTCACATCATAAGCTCTAGAAAGAGAATCCACAACAATTAACGATTTGCCTGGCTGATATTCTAAATGTAAACCATATAAATACAACTGAAAAAAAAATCATCTTTGTACCTGAGGCCAGATGTCTGTCATGTTCCTTTTTGAAATATTCACTAATGGTTTATGAGCTGTTTCTGCCAGTGCAGATCTACAATACAGAAATATGGTACATTTTCTGCATGCAAAAACCAGTGTCAAAGCCTCTTTCTATCTGAGCATACTGACATTGCATTTTTGACATGGCTCTATGCATAAACAACTGGTTTCCATGGGCCACCAAACTTTTGTACTAGAACTACTACCAGACCCTGTTTGGATGCATCTGAAGACAATTTTGTAAGTCTGTTACTATCAAATAGTTTTAATATTTGAGCTGTTTTTATTAGTTGCTTAAAATGCTTAAATTCTTGTTGATGTTGATATTCCTATTTCCATTTCTTATTTTTACAATGTAAATCCCTTAAATTTGTTATTTTTTCTTCTATGTTAGGTAAATATTTTCCTACAAAATTGGGGTGACCACATTTCCCTAGGCTGAATACGGGAAACCTGGTAAAATTACTGGTATTCAAGTGAGTTCAATAGCAATCAATCAGAACTATGCCGTACGAACGGTCAAATTAACATGAAATTGACTGAGTCTTTTTTTATTTATCTTCTTATCTTTAAGGCTTTAGGATTCACACAGGAAGGGGTGACACACACACATTCCTGTACACCTCTCTCACACTGCAGGATGGCAAATTTTGGCAAATATCACCAGAGCAAGAAAGTATTTTGCTCCTGACATCTGTCCAAATATTTCTTCTCTAGCAGGTATTTTTAAATGTTCCCTTTTAATATACTCATTTAAGTCTTTTGGATCTAAACATGAACATAAGGATCCATCTTTCTTTTCTACTATTACTAATGAATTCCCGACTCAGTTGGCCCTTCCACTCTTACTTATATCTAAATTAACTACCCTTTCCAATTTCTTTTGTACCCTATTTCTTAAAGCTAAGGGTATTTTCTAGTTGCACGTATAACTGGTTTCTTTGTTTCATTTAACTCTACTTTATCCACTGTACCCAATTTATCAATGCCAACGAATAATTCTGTCAATTGATGTATTATTTCCAGTGTTTCAGAATCCTGAATAGTCTGAATTCTATCAATTAGATTTAATGCTAAACATGTGTCTAAACCTAAAATAGAAATATCTCGTCCCTTAACTACCACAAATCTTATGCTTTCCGAATTACCTTCAACTATGACCTGTCACTCACAAATACCCATAACAGGATTTTTTCCAGCACTATACAGTTGTAAATTAGTATGTATTTGTTCTCGTACTATGTAATGTCAGCTCTCTGTTCCTTATTCGGAATCTTCTCTGAGACACTTGAATTTTGAACTCAGTGTAATGTACGTCTAAGGTTTTCCAGACGTCTCTGTTTACAGACGCTTGTGAAATGATTCAGTTTCTTGCAGATGGGACATATGCTGGACATAGCCTAGTCTGCTGCCTCCTTCCACATCTAGAACAGTCTTTCATGAGCTCATATGAAATTTAACTTTAATACTTTCACTCTGTTCTCCTAGATAGATGAGTAGTTACTTTTCCTTATTACGTCTATAGTCACAGCAGTTTGTTTCCGTTCTAAAATGTGCAATCATTGTTGATTTGATTCAGTTCAGCAGGCTGGCAAATTCTCCCAGCTTTTTCTAGATTTGGATCTGTCTCTTCTTGGTCTTTTTCTTACACTGATATCGTTTATACTCATCACAATCTGATCTCTTATCACTGACTCAGATAGATTCTGGAAATGACATGTCTGACCTCTTATCTTTAGATCTGTTCAAATGATTCAGAATTCTCTCGATTTCTTGAGTGAAACTGAAATCTTTCACATAAGAGCAGCCATATAGGGTCAGACCAATGGTCCGTCTAGCCCAGTATCCTGTCTTCCGACAGTGGCCAGTGCCAGGTGCCCCAGAGGGAATGAACACAACAGGTAATCATCAAGTGATCCATCCCCTGTCGCCCATTCCCAGCTTCTGGCAAACAGAGGCTAGGGACACCATCCCTGCCCATCCTGGCTAATAGCCATTGATGGACCTATCCTCCATGGATTTATCTGGTTCTTTCTTGAACCCTGTTATAGTCTTGACCTTCACAACATCCTCTGGTAAGAAGTTCCACAGGCTGACTCTGCATTGTGTGAAGAAATACTTCCTTTTGTTTGTTTTAAACCTGCTGCCTATTAATTTCATTTGGTGACCCCTAGTTCTTGTGTTCTTAAGTGATGCATCCCCTGTCGTCCACTCTCAGCTTCTGACAGTCAGAGGCTAGGGACACCCCAAGCATGGGGCATCCCTTTCAATCTTGACTAATAGCCATTGAAAGACCTGTCCTCCATGAACGTATCTAGTTCTTTATTGAACCCAGTTATACTTTTGGCCTTCACCACATCCCCTGGCAATGAGTTGCACAGGTTGACTATGCCTTGTGTGAAATATTTCATTATGTTTGTTTTAAACCTGCTGCCTGCTAATTTCATTGGGTGACTCCTAGTTCGTGTGTTATGTGAAGGGGTAAATAACACTTCCTTATTTACTTTCTCCACACCAGTCATGATTTTATAGACCTCTATCATATCCCCCCTTAGTCGTCTCTTTTCAATCTGCAAAGTCCCATTCTTTTAAATTTCTCCTCATACAGAAACTGTTCCAGACCCTCAATTATTGTTATTGCCTTTCTAGTTACTACCGTCTAGTTATTACATAGTCCTGCCTTGAGTGCAGGGGACTCAACTAGATAACTGGGGTCCCCTCTAGTCCTACGCTTCTGTGATTCTCTGTAGCTTTTCCAATTCTAATCTCTCTTTTTGGAGATGGGGTGACCAGAACTGCACACAGTGTTCAAGGTATGGAAGTCCCATAGATTTATATAGTGGCATTAGGAAACTTTGTCTTATTATCGGTCCCTTAATGTTTAATTTCTTTTTGATAAACAGTATTCCTCAATTTTTTAAGACAAACTCACAGACAGCTCATTCCCTAGCATTAAGCTCAAATGAATTGTATAATGAGATTGCTCAGTACCTGCAATATTCAAAAAGACGGCCATCTTTACTTCATCTCCCAACGCCCTCAAAAATAAATCAAATTCTTGCTTAAATCTTTTCCAATTTTCTGCAGCATTTCTTGACACTTTTATAAATGTGCGAACTCTTAATTGATCCATCTTACTTCATCCAAACTTGTTTTTCACTCCTGAGTAACTTTTACCTCAGGGTTTCTAACTTCTTCCAGGTTTTTTTATCACTTCCCCTAGGCCTGGTACTCTGTGTTGTTTTCTATTCAGATATTCCACTCGTCTTAATAACAATTCATTGCTTGTGACTTAACAACAGTCTTTATTAGCTACGTGGTTAACATACACACAGAGCATCTTAACGCTGGTCTATCTGTCAGTCTGACCTGAGAGCAGCCATCAGCCCCGCACCTGGAGTCTGCTCAGTCTCAGAAAGGCCCGGTACCACCCCTGGGGGGTGCAAGGGGAAGGGGTGCAGACGGCCTGGCACAGCGCAGCCGGGTGGGGCTGCAGCCTGAACCTCACAGTGAGGCCACGAAGCCCCAGGGCTGGGGAGGCATCCTCCTCCTACCCACCCCGTCTGACTGCAGGTCCCCACGTCACCAGCGATCACTGTGGCCTCCCCCATCCACTGGCAGCTACACCAGGAGTTCCACCTCTCCCCAGCCCGCATGAGCCAGGCAGGCCCAATGCTCCCTTGCCACTGCCGAAGCCAGTCCCAGCCCTCAGAGGAGCGAATGCCCCATCTTGGCAGCATGGGTCACACAGATGTCCCAAGCCCCCAAGCCCCCAAGCCCTAGCTCCCAGTGGCTCCTGGCAAGTGCTAGCCAATGTCGCTGCTGCTCCGCTGCTCCAGCCAGTCCCACGCCAAGCCCAGGCGGTGATGGTCTGAGGAGCACTCCGCTGGGAATGGGGGCCAGGGAGAGGAAGTGCCATTCCGTGCATCAAGGCACCTGCCCGGAGCTGTAGCCACAGCCGCACCGTGGCACACAGCTTTGACCAGCCCAGGTGGGCTGAGCCTGCACCATGCACACTGCTGGTGGGACAGAGCCCCTGCGCCCTCCCCCCAACCCTCGCTGTATTGCCAGGAACCCTGGCTGCCAAGCCAGAGCCCAGCAAGGAGATTTCCTCAGCACAGGTGGCCACAGTGCTGCCAGCTGCCATCTTGCTGAGTTACCCCAGGCTGCTATAAGATGTGCTTAAGTCACCCCTCCCACACACCCCCATCACTGCTGTTTGATTTCCAAAGTACGACCTTTGGCTCCAGGAGGGGAAGACAGAGGGCTGGCACGGACACACAGGCGGAGGACCTGATTTCCAGCCATTTTCCTGCTCTCGCCTTCCTCCCACAAGAAATTCTGCAGGGTGCTGTGCACTCAGACACATCTTGCCCAGTCCCTGATGGGAGCAGCAGTCACTAAAAAGAACCCCTGGTCTGCAGCGAACGCTGGCTTGGCAGCCGGCCGCTCTCCCATTTTCAGGCTGCAGTGTATGGTACATTGGTAAACATGCTGGGAATCATTAAGAAAGGGATAGAAAATAGGACAGAAAATATCATGTTGCCTCTATATAAATCCATGGTACACCCACATCTTGAATACTGCGCGCAGATGTGGTCGCCCCATCTCAAAAAACATATATTGGAATTGGAAAAGGTTCAGAAAAGGGCAACAAAAATGATGAGGGGTTTGGAACGGCTTCTGTATGAGGAGAGATGAATAAGACTGGGACTTTTCAGCTTGGAAAAGAAACGACTAAGGGGAGATATGATAGAGGTCTAAAAATCATGACTGGTGTAGAGAAAGTAGATAAGGAAGTTTGTTTACTACTTCTCATAACTCAAGAACTAGGGGTCACCAAATTAAATTAATAGGCAGCAGGTTTAAAATAAATAAAAGGAAGTATTTCTTCACACAATGCACAGTCAACCTGTGGAACTCCTTGCCAGAGGATGTTGTGAAGGCCAAGACCATAACAGCGTTCAAAAAGAGCTAGATAAATTCATGGAGGATAGGTCCATCAATGGCTGTTAGCCAGGCTGGGCAGGGATGGTGTCTCTAGCCTCTGTTTGCCAGAAGCTGGGAATGGGCGACAGGGGATGGATCACTTGATGATTCCCTGGTCTGTTCACTCTCTCTGGGGCACCTGGCATTGGCCACTGTCAGAAGACAGGACACTGGGCTAGATGGACCATTGGTCTGACCCAGTGTGGCTGTTCTTATGCGCTGATGCTTGTCCGGTGCCTGCAGCATCTCAGAGCCTGATTTACAGAGGAGCTGGGCTCCTTCCATGGGAGCTGAAATGCTGCTGAAAACTGAGCCAGAGGCGTCTCCGTCTCCCCTGCCTGTGCCGTGTATTTTCCTCTAGCCTGGGCAAGACACGTTGGAAGGCTGGAGGCAGATGAATGGAGCCCATTGGGTGCTTTAAGGACTCCCTGGTTATTGACCCCAGATCTGTGGGGAATTCAGACTGGTGAGAGTCTGAACACTCGCAGTTCTGGGATGTCTCAACTCTTCCCAGCCTAGCGGGACCATAAATCCTGACCACAGGAGACCTGTCTGCAAACACGCAGCTGAGACGCTGCTATGTGTAGACTCCACACTAACTAATGGCCTCGGAGCAGAGAGCTGGGCAGCGAGACCAGATCTGGTAGAGGGCAAAGGCTAAGAACATCTAAACATTGCAGAAAGCCCTCCAGCTCTCGCTGTAACTGTTCCCTATGACAAGAGAATGGGCCGGGCTGAGACAAAGCTGCTTCTTGTTGTTATTCCAGTTCTGCCTGGATGAATAGTTCTCCGTTGCCCCGGGCTGCCCTTTGCAGCCCATGAAGAGCGGAGCTGCAGGTCTCTTTATTTCTGGGAGGTTCCAGGTCAGCGCACCGTGCAGGGATGCAGTCCTGCCCAGGGTGCAGCTACCACAGCTGTTAGCACTTCACACAGCACAACAATGTGCAACTTTCTTGCATTTGTCCATTAGCTGCAGCCCTTTAGTGCAACTTTCATTGCAGGGACCACAGAACCTCCCTTATGTGCTAGGCTCCAGCCTAGAGTGGATGCTTCTTTCTTTATAGCCATGTTCTAACCGCAGTGATGAAAGCGCTGACACAGCTCTAGTGATTTCCACTGGAGTAAAGGAAGGATTATCTCAGCAGCTAGCTCAGGAAGTGGTTAATCATGGAGAGCAGAACCGTATGTCCCAAAAGAGGGATTTGAAATCCCACGGAGTGGAGATCTGCCCCCTGTTTTTGGAGTTGATGCTAATATGAACCAGCCCAGAAGTCAATTACAGTCACATACTTCTGCCTGGTGCCTGATGACTTTATTCTTTGTCTTCCACCCACTAGGAGAGTAGAAGTGATGAAAACTGAGCCTATGCAAGGACTGTTTTCCTTTGTTGCTTCCTGGGTTTCACAGAACTATATTAATGAGATATTAGAGAACCAGGCCCATGAGATGGGTGTGTGAACTTGTTCCCATCTACAGTCCATATTTGCCCTGTGTGGTGCCTGTTGATGTCAGTCCAGGGCCCACCCACCACCACCACCGTTACCCCAAGTGAACAGCACTATTTGCCCCAGCAGAAAGCACACTGGCTATGAGTATAGATCGCGGATTACCCGCCGCCCTGCACCAGCAATGCCTTCATGGGGGGCTGAATTAAATGATTGCCAGACAATTACTTACATCCACTCTTTTTGCTGCGAGTGGCATACTGAGAGGAAGGAGTCACACTTGCTCACACAGTACAGCTTGTGATGCTGTGAATCCCTTTAAGAAAATAAAACACAGGAGCGAACTCTCTTCACGGTAGCATGTAGGCCCTGGTGAATATTCACAGTCTCAGAATTAGCTTTCCCAGGCCAATAACCACAGCCATAAGCCAGAGGAATCCTGGGAGAAACTCACCCCTGGACAAAGCTTAAACAGGACTGGGGGGAGGGGGCATGGGCCTTGGGCAGGCCCTCTGCCCGGGGTGAACCTCACCAGGGAGGAGACCTCAATGGTCGTTACAGACTCCTATGAGGGCCAGAGCTACTGCCTTGCGTGCAGAAGAACCAGTCTCAAAAGCTGTAGATCCAGATTCTCCTCTCGACCACTGAAGTCAATGGAGCTACACAAATGTAAACTGGCATAACGGAGACCAGAATGCAGCCCATAAACCATCAGAACATAACAATGACTACAACCGTGTCAACATGAAAGAGCTTCGGTCTCCGTAGGAACATAAGAACGGCCGTACTGGGTCAGACCAAAGGCCCATCTAGCCCCGTGTCCTGTCTTCTGAGAGTGGCCAATGCCAGGTGCCCCAGGGGGAATGAACAGACCAGGTAATCATCAAGTGACCCATCCCCTGTCGCCCAGTCCAGCTTCTGGCAAACAGAGGCTCGGGACACCAGCTCATGCCCTGCTTGTGTTCATCGGCCTTCCACAGGACTGCCAGCTCAGCAATTTCACAAGCACGACATTTGCAGGAAAAACTGCTTGTTTGACTTCTCAGTTTGATCGCCGGGGTAAGAAATTCTCCCCCAAATAGTCAGGGCTGCCTCTGTTATTTTTCTCATTTGTCCTGTGGGGCAGGTTTCTGTCTTGTTCTCTTTGTTCTGCCTCCCCCCCATTCGGGATGTCTCTTGTTCTTGAATGGCCAATGTATTCTGCAGCAGAGCTGTGCACTCATTTCTTCGGAGCAGTTTTCTGTGCAGTTAGGGACTGTCCCTGGATTCCAAGAGGTCCCTGAGACACTTCCGTTGCTGCCTGGGCTGGATCTCAGACAGAAGGTGTTGAACTGGCTGACATTTTCTTTGTGCATTTTTATGCCCACTCAATAGAGAACTAATTACCAAATAAAGGAATAAAAGTTGCACTGGGCTGGCGCCGCAGGGTCCCTGGCTTGGGTTGGGGCAGGTTGAGAGAGCCGGGCTTGCCCCAGATGTCCAGGGGAAGGACCCAGGGGAACGTGAGTGAGCGTGGCCGAGCAGGGAGCGCTGTGTCTACAAGCCAAGGAGAGGGCAGCATCTCCAGATGCTCTGGTGAGTGTGGGAGCCCGGGATGCCCTGATCGCCACAGGCTGTTGTTGGTTTTCGGGGCTTGCCATTTAAGCATTTCACGCGCTCAGAGCTGTGTGTTCTCTTACTCGGTGTCTGTCAAGCCATCAGAGGGAATTAAAGGCTCTTAAGATCCTAAAAGGAAAACAAGACAGTGGTTGTTGCAAGCTTTTCATTTTAGTGAGGTGGGTGGAGATTTTGTTTGATCATCCAGCAGCAAAGGGAGGGAGGTTTGGTGAGAAGAGAGGAGACATAAAGCAAAGACATTACAAAGGCAGGGGTTTAGAATTCACTCTGCCGTGCATCAGTCAACAGTGAGTTCCCGTGAACCTTAACCCCTAGGGCGGCTGCTGGAATAACCGGGGCCTCGCTGGTCTAGCCCTGGTTTGACTCTCTGGGCCCACTTACTGCATTGGAGTTAACACAGCGCCGCTCTGCCGTTAGTGACGGGTGGAAGCTTTACAGCTGGGACTGGGGAAGGTGAAAGCATCGGGCTCAGGCCTGGAATTCTTTTCACCGCGCAGTGCCTTTCATCGGGGATCCAGAGCACCAGCACAGCAGGAATGATCTCTCCGTTGCAAACAGGGAATTACGTGCCCTGCACAGTCACACACTGTGTAGGTGGCAGAGGCAGGAATGAAACCCAGCCCTCTGCTCTTAACCACTGGTACTCTCTGGGTGTGGTTCAACCACTGCCATTAGCAGGACTCTGGCACATCTACCCTCGAGAAATGACGACGCACGGGTCACAAACTCCTGCCACACTGAAACCTAAGTTCCTGGGTGAGGGCAGCAGTGCCGCTCGATGGGAACTCTGGAGAAGATAAACCACCACTGACACTCAGGAGACGCCCATAGTTACACTGGAAAGGTCATGTCTCTGTCCAAGCCTGGTGGAAAAGCAGCATGTGCATCTGCGGCTTGGGACAGCTCCCACTGCGAGAAAGGAGGTCCCGCCAAAACGTTTTACAAGAAAAGAGCGAGCTCTGGTGACCCTGGGACACACGTTGGCACATGTACACAGGGGCACCATCCGTGTGCCATGGGGAGAGATGGCACTAATGTCTGTGCTGGCAGGAAAGAAGCAGGAATGGAGACCCGGGAGATGGACCCTGCACTGCCAGGGTGTGGTGGGCTCCTCAGTAGAACTGTGGCGGGGTCTCTGGGCTGGAATAGCAGGTGCTGCGGCTAGTCAGGAGCGAGGGTCTCTGGCACAGCTCGTATGGCCCAGGCTGGGAACGGCAGCAGGCACTGCAGTGACTGGCAGAGCAGCGTGGCGAGCGGGAATCTGCACAGCACCTGCCTCCATCTTGTCTCCAGCCAGCGCTAGCCCCGTCCCACGTTGTTACTAACTCTCTGTCACTCCCAGTTTTAGCATTAAAAGTACGGCAGTCGGGAGAGGAGAGGAGGGAAGGAAAAGCCCCATGACCCAAAGCAGGGGCTTGACATCCGCTCCTGCTACGGGAGCGCCAGCAGCAATCAGCCAGATGGCCAGGAGCATCATTGCCACAGCCACGGCTAGTGCAAAGGCTGTCCACCCCGGTGCATTGCAGGGAGCTCCCAGAACACGGACACCCCGACAGCCTGCTGGACCCCCGTTGAACCTGCCCGCTAATCACCGGGCAGGGGGAGTGGGCAGGGCTGGACTGAGAATGGGAGGAGCTCTGAACGGAAACATACCAATGAATTTAGTCAGCACGGTGCAGGTGAGACGTCCCTGGAGACCAAAACCTGTTATTCCTCCGCAGCACAGGCAGCCACTGCGTGCCCGGCAGACGTGGCTCAGCCGGAGGGAGAGGGATGCCCGCTGACGGATGGGAGTGTAGTTCAGTCTCCAGTCTCATTCACTCATAGGCCTCTCCGCTGAGACTGTCAATATGGGGCCAGTTGTGGGGCTGGTTTGGCTTCACTTTTCCTTTTCCAGCTTTCAGCTCCATCAAGCTGATTGCTTGCTGCTGAGCATGGTGGGCAGCAAAGGCTGCTGAAGATACCAGGCTTGGGCTAAAGACATCCCACTGATTCTGGTGGAGCATTAATGGATCACACGCCTGCAGCACGGGCGGGACAGGGGGAGCAGCAGGGAATGGGTAAGTTGCTCACTTTACAGGGGCAAGGTTAATATCGTGCAGTGGCTGGAATATGGCATTTTCCTTTCTTCCTTTGTCCCATTAGGAGAGACGGGAGAAGTTTGAATAAAGCAAGCTGGTCTGGTGTGCCAGTACCATTTATGCAGGGCTTTGTACCTGGAATGAACCCCCCAGATTTTGGCAGATGGTGGATCCAACCCTGCTCCCATTGAAGTCAATGGGAAAACTCACCTTGACTCCACTAGGTACAGGCCCTCAGCCTGCAGAGCTCAGCCCACCCATGGCTCAAATGGAGCCGCCTCTGGGTGAAATGTGCGGACGCTGAACGATGCACCACAATACTGGTTTAGGGCAGGAAGCAAAGCGGAATGTCACCTGCAGCCAAACTGCAGCTGCGATTTAGTTAAGGGGAGTGCTCATCCTCACGGGAATGACAGCAGGACCCTGGGCTCACAATACCACACTTGGGAGAAGTATGGTGGACCCAGAGAGACGGTGCTGCCCACGTTCCAGATGTGCAACGGGTGTTTCTCCTCCAGACGCTGCCCAGGCCTGGCCCTGGTTAGCTTCTATCACAGATCGCGGTCTGCCGTGGCCCGGGAGCTACACTGCATGTGCTCACGCTAGGAACATTTTGGTCGCTTTAACCTTCACCCCCGGACACGTCAGAGGAGATTTACGAGGAGTTCCTATGTACAAGGAGAGGGAAATGAGCTGAGCCGATACTCCAGGCATCGTGTTTGGGATTTGTTTGATCAAAGATTCTGAATAACTATTTCAAAGTGACATGCTGGACTGTGCATATGCCATTAGCCTCTGCACAGAACTCAATCAGGATAATTGTCTTTAATCTCTGGTTCAATTTTTGCTTTCAGTGCCTTTCAGTTCTTCGCACAGCTCTGGTTTTCCTTCATGGTTCTTTAATTAAGCATTAATATTGGGCCTGTTAATTACACATTCTATTTCTAATACATCTGCCTGAGAAGACGAATCAATCAACCAAGCGTCCTTTTGTTGCTTCTTGTCAGAGGGCAAGCGCTCTTCAGAGGAACAGCTCAGGTGTACAGGCAGGCCCCTGTCAGATCATGCTGAAAACCAGATCCCTCCGGAGCATGATTTTTTCCCATGTAAATGGCAAGGCACATGTATTGGCTATTGGGGGGAAGTCCAGTTGTAAAACAAGGTTCCTCAAAGGCTCTTCTTCCCTGCAGTTGTGTGTTTATGTTAATATTTATAGGCGACACCAACGCTTTCCCCACAAGGGGTGTGCAGGGAGATGTATTTCTGCTACATGCTTTTCTCTGCATCCATTAACATTTTGTACTTCTAAGAAAAGCGAGACTCCAGATGGCCCTGAGCCATGCTGCAGCAAGAGACCAGCATGTTTAGAATTAACGCCATCCCTTCATAGCAAAGGGAACGAAAACCTACACACACCACCCGGCACCTCTGCCGAGCCCAGCACAGCAAAGCTAAGGGCTGTGTAGTCAGCACAGAATTATCTGGGCACCAGCTGAAGTGAGTGGACCCCAGATTCCCAGCTATAGTGACACCGACAGATCAGCCAGTTAGTGGCTTCTAACGCTGCTACGCTCACTCCCAGCCACGTTGCTTTGGGAGGGGAGAGGACACGGGTGGATGTCTATTGGGTTCAAAGACTGCATGGTAATAGCCCAGATGTAGGATTATGGGATAGAAGGTCCAGCTTTGGTGATCTTATTAATATGCCCATATATCCACAAGCCCCAGCATTTAGCACGGACTGGATCCTCCTGAATTCCGATTTGTACTGAGCCTCCCAAATGGAGGATACACAGGAAAGAACCAAACCCAGGAAAGCAACATGTCTTGGAACCCTGGAAACCCAGTGTGATGGGTCCCCAGGGCGCAACCTGGACTGTGGGACTGCTGAGTCCCCATTGCCCACCAACTTGGGGTGTCCCCCCACACTGTGATGCTGTGCTAAGCCCCAAACCTCTCCAGGCACGGCACTTACACAGACATCCGCAGGTGGGACACACCCAACGGAGTTACATGAATCATCTGTGCACCAACAATAGAGAGGCTCCAGCCAATTCCTACCCCCCCCCCCCCAGCTCTCCAGCCTTGCACCCCAGAGCTGTACTGTCCTGCCCGCACCAGAAGCCTGGCCAGTGCAAGTTCATTACCCAGTCCACCCCTCCCTCGATGTGGAGAGGACGTGCATCAGCCTTTGTAAACTGAGCTGAGATTTCCCAAGCAGTTCAACCAAAACGCACTGTTTTAGGTAAAATATAAACCAGCGTTATTAACTACAGAGAGAGATTTTAAGTGATTATAATTAGCAAGCGCAGAGATCAAAGTTGGCTATCTAAGTAACAAAACTAAATTCACAGTCTGAGTTCTATAAACTAAACAGGGTTTGAGTCAATGTCTCATCCTGATAGATGGTACAAACAGGTCACAGATCTTCAATACACAGGCTGGGACTCTTCCAGCCTGGGCCCACTGTTGCGGAGTGTGGGGGAGTCAGGGCCCTGCACCCCTCTTCCCGAGATTCACTGCGACTCTCAACCAGCCAGTAAAGCAGGTTTATTTAAGGACAGGAACACAGTCTCAAGCAGAGCGTGTAGGTACGACCAGACCCCCTCAATTAGGTCCCTCTGGGAGGTTCAGGGAGCTTAGACCCCAGCTTGGGGGTTCCCTGCGTTGCACCACCCAGCCCAAACCGAAACTAAACTCCCAACTCCTCCCGCTGCTCCTCTCCTTTGTTCAGTCTCCCGGGCAGAAGGTGTTAATTCTCCCCACCCCCGTTCCTGGCTCAGGTTACAGCTCAGGTAGCTTCCTTCAAGGGAAGTCCCCCCTCCTCACTGCAATCCCCCTGCAACATTCCCAGGTCAAATCTGCCCTGCTCCCTGCTCCGTCACACCCACCCTCCCAGCTCAAAGTCTTTGTCCTCCAGATGTGTTTCCAGGTTTTGAGTTGTGGGGGGTGTGAGGCCAGGCAATGATGTCACTTCCCCTCCTTTATAGTTTCTTCCAGCTTGCTGGAAAGATCTTTTGCTATGACGTGGGTCAAGCAGTCTCCATTGTGTACAGATAGTGGATTCTTTCCTTGATGGGTGTTGATGAGCCATTAACGCTGTCTGGCTCCTCCTTTGTCATACCTGAAAGGCTGGTTGTGGGTGTTCCCAACCTTACAACATATTTCAGTAACACACACATAACAAAACTTCATAATTTCCCATGCAATGACAGCACATACAATCCAACAGGATATTAATGTTAAACAGATCAGGACTTTTGAAAGGTCACCTCACAAGGTATACTTTGTACAAAACATATTATAATTATATGATAGTGGTGAATATGGGGGTGCCAGGGTGCTGCTTTGAGGTGCAGAGTGCCACACCCAGTCAGACAGGTTACAGAAAAGCTTGAGAGATGGTTCTGTTAGCTGCAGTTGGTTTGGCTTCATATTTCTCTTACAATTCTGTCTATATAAATATAACTTTGCTATTATTAATACCATAATACACAGCACCTTTCATCCAAGAATATCAGGGCATTGAACAATTGAATGAAACATTGAAACCTCACAGCGCCCCTTTGTAAAAATAGAACATTATTATTGTACCCATTTTACAGGACAGAGGGATGGTTGGATGGCTAGAGGACCACTGACTTGGTCTAGGTCACACAGTGAGTCAGGAGGAGAGCTGGAAGTAGGTCTCAGGAGTCTTGCTCTCTCTCTACTCCAGACACCACAGCTGTGGCTCTCAGGCGTGGGCCCAGGCTGTGGGCTGCAGAGTGCTCCTGAGAATGAAGTGCTTGGAGAGCCAAGCAATGGGAATTGCAGCATGGGGGCTGGGGAAAGGGAGGGGAACAATACCCACCAGTCTGGCCCTTCCCACACGATCTGCGAAGTGAGACACTGCAAGACACACTGCCTGTTTTACGGTTTTTTGAAAACCACAATTCTAAAGTCTTAAATATGAGAAATGGAGTAATCTGATGGCCTCATCAGAATTCTTAGCCATGCCTGTAGCACAGCTCATAGTTAGAGCTTCATAAACCCCACGATATACAGGGATCTGAATTCCAGTCATGGATTCCAACTTTACAGACCTCAGCCCTTAGCAAGTTAAATATGCCTCTTTCCGCACAGTTTTATAACCATATTTCAGCACTGCATTGCAAAAACCTGGGGTAAAAAACTGAACTGCATGAATTCAGACTTAGCCTGAATCTGCTCCCACCTGTGCGGGTGTCAATCAGCAGTAATGCCCTCAGGGTCATGGCGCGACCCCGGCGTAGTGAGCTCATGAGTCACACTGACCGTCCATGACTGTGTCCATCCGTGTCTGTGTCTCACACCTAACACCACAGCTGGGTGGGATTCACAGTTCATTCCTTGTCAGATCTTGCTACTGAAATAACCTGTGCACTGTGCCCTTCTTAGGCTGTCTGGATGACAGATGCAGAGGATGTCTCCCAGCAGGTAAACCTGCTTGTGGGAGAAACTTGTCCTCTGGCTGATCACGTTACATAACCGTGAATGTGAAAGTTCATGTTCCCGTCATTAAGGGCTCACGGGCCCAGAAGCGAAATGCCAGTTGTCACTCCGCTCGCTCCTGAGCCGCCCGGCTTGGGTCTGGATTCTGAACATCTCAGAAGCTCCCTTTGGAGTGAGCGTTTTGGATCAGCCCATTCCTGAGGCAGGGGCTACGTGCACAATCTCGGTGCAGACCCAGATCAAGAATCTCCCAAGTGTTCAAGGATGTCAGCTTTGGAGGTCTGGTTCGGGCCCATCTGAAACCAGACCAGGCCCCCTTCTCCCTCAGCCTTCGATTGCCAGTGCAGTGCATGCAGGGGAGGGGTGTCACTCACTCAGGTGGCTGGCTCATGACCTGCCCCAAATAGGAGAGAAAAAGCAAATTCCTATCGGTCTTTATCACCACAGAAATGGCTGGGGAGGATCCCAAATACTGCAGGGTCTCCGACCCAGGCATGAGGAGGGGAGCGACACCTGAGCAGGGGGCAGTTCTTGGCTAATGCGTACAGGGCAGGGCCTAGTCACTAGATGGGAAAACTCGGGTGCTGCCCGACTTGCTGGTGATTCTCCGGGAGACACTCTTCCCTGTGCGTTTGCACTGAGCTAGCAACGCAGTGCTGCTGGATGTGCTGCCTTTCAGACGAGGTGTAACACCAAGGTACTGATTACTGGGGTCTCCAGGGATCTCCTGGGACTTTATGCCCCAGGGTTCTGGCTCTGGGTGGAAGTGGTGATGCCTGCAGCTGGGTAACGGAGAGCAGAGGTTGGTGCTGTTATGTTGGAGGTTGGGGGAAAGCTCACTGAAGCTGGGGGTCTGACCGTCATCCTTCACCCAGGGTAAACGTGAGTAGCAGTTCAGCTCCTTTTTGGAGCAAGAGAGCTGAGTCAACAGGAGCCACCGCCCAACACACAGGCTACATGCAAGCCCAGTGAGCAGCTGAGCCATCGGGCAGTGGGCATTCGCCGGGGATGGACTGCAAATGCCAGGGACTCAGGTATTGTTTGGTGAAGCTGCGTGTCTGTGGGCAGGAACAGCCAAGTCAGACAGCTGGAGAAACACTGGTAACGTGGCCCTGAGCGAAAGCTAAGAGACCCTTTGGCAGAGCGCTTGCTGGGCTGGGCAGAGGCATGAAACCATGAGCAAAGAAACGGCCTCCTGTTCGATTCCTGCTATTTGCAGGTAACAGGACGTTGGTTCCTTGAGGACTGCATCAAAGAAACACCTGCAATACCTGACTCCAGCATCATTTTCTCCTCCTCGCAGACACAACCTGCAATATCCTGAATGCTGGTGGATGCCTGGCTCAGAAAAGGTAACAGGACTGCTGTTTCCACATGGCGCCATCTCCCTGCTGGAGCAGGGGAGCTGGGAGATAGCCGCTATTGTGCATTTCACTTCAGATGCAGAATGTCACAGCTGGAGTCACCACGCCCTCTCTCTCCTGGGGGTGTCTGTCCTGTTTGGTTATTGCTTTATGCTGAAAGTTACCTTTTGCTCTTGGTGAACAGAGGAAACCACCAAGAAACCCAGGGATTCAGTTGGGTTTATAAAAGCGACCAAGAGCTCAGAGTCCATGGCAGAGTCGGGACCAGAATCGAGAATTACAGCGCCCAGTATGCGCTACTCACTGAAACCCTCTCACTCTCCTACTGGCACTGAAACACGGCCGTGTTGGGGCAGGGCTTTCATCTCACTGCTCCTCACACTACCGTGTACTGGCACATAGATACCCAGGTGATGGATGCTGGGGAGATATTGAAGAACATAAGAATGGCCATACGGGGTCAGACCAAAGGTCCATCTAGCCCAGTATCCTGTTCTCTGACAGTGGCCAATGCCAGGCTCCCCAGAGGGAGTGAACAGAACTGAGCAATTATTGAGTGAGCCATCCCTGGTGTTCACTCCCAGCTTCAGGCAGTCAGAAGCTAGACAGACACTCAGACGACCGATGCCATAGAGACATTGAAGGCAGACAGAACAAAGCCTGTCATTAAAATCTGCCGTGTGCTTTCTGCCACCTCTCTTGGTGCGGGACGTTCCTCCAAGCCCATTGGAGTAACTTTCCCATCGAGTCTAGAACTCAAGGAAACACGGAGCAGACTGAGGGGTCTGAATGGGCCAAGTTTGCCGAAGTTTCTTGGTACGTGTTTACGGACGACTACTCAGCCCCTCCTCACTGCATGCACTGGACGGTACGTTCCTCGCCTGGCTTGCGAGCACCTAGACACTCTAGTTGTGCCACACAAAGAATAAAATACTGTCTTTTGTCCCTCTAACCTGCACTGCACATGTTTTATGCACAGCAAAATTCTAACTTAGTTATGACAATTAAATTAAAACCCTTGCCTTTTATGCCTTTTGTTAATTAAGGATCCTCTGCTCTGGAGACCTGTGAGACTAAACAGAGGCCAAGTGCTCTGCCTGGAGCCGGCTCGCAGCCTAGGAGCACAGATGGCTCTGGAACCGTGGCAGCCGGGGGTTCACCGAGAGCTCCTCTGAGACACTGCTGTGACTGGGCCCGGGTGGGCTGTACCTCGGCAGGTGAGCTCTTCTCTGACCTGCAGACTGGGTCGGTGCAGGGTGATCAGCTCTGGCGCGAGTGGGACCTGGCTTTTGTAGGTGACAAATCTGAGGAATTGTCACAGATTGAAGTGTCATTAGAGGAGGTTTTGGAATTAATTGATAAACTTAACAGTAACAAGGCACCAGGACCAGATGGCATTCACCCAAGAGTTCTGAAAGAACCCAACTGTAAAATTGTGGAACTATTAACTATGGTTTGTAACCTGTCCTTTAAATCAGCTTCTGTACCCAATGACTGGAAGATAGCTAATGTAACGCCAATGTTTAAGAAGGGCTCCAGAGGTGATCCTGGCAATTACAGACCGGTAGGTCTCACGTCAGTACCGGGCAAATTAGTTGAAACAATAGTAAAGAATAAAAATGTCAGACACATAGAAGAACATAATTGTTGGGCAAAAGTCTGTAAAGGGAAATCGTGTCTTACTAGTCTATTAGAGTTCTTTGAAGGGATCAACAAGCATGTGGACAAGGGGGATCCAGTGGATATAGTGTACTTAGATTTCCAGAAAGCCTTTGACAAGGTCCCTCACCAAAGGCTCTTACATAAATTAAGTTGTCATGGGATAAGAGGGAAGAACCTTTCATGGATTGAGAACTGGTTAAAAGACAGGGAACAAAGGGTAGGAATAAATGGTAAATGTTCAGAATGGAGAGGGATAACTAGTGGTGTTCCCCAAGGGTCAGTCCTAGGACCAATCCTATTCAACTTATTCATAAATGATCTGGAGAAATGGTCCCTACAAACATAGTCCTGCCTAGGGCTCACTCGTGAGCTACCTGACAACTGCAACTCTTGAGAATTTGCTGTTCAAGATGGGTCACTACAAAAACTAATTCCCCCCTGCTGATACTCACACCTTCTTGTCAAGTGTTTGAAATGGGCCACCTTGATTACACTGGCCTCATTAGCACTACACAAGTGATTTCCACCCCTTCCTGTCAACTGTTGAGACTAGCCCACTTCCACCTTAATTGAATTGGCTCGTTAGCACTGACCCCCCACTTGGTAAGGCAACGCCCATCTTTTCATGTACTGTGTATTTATACCTGCTACTGTTTTTTCCACTCCATGCATCTGATGAAGTGGGTTATAGCCCACAAAAGCTTGTGCCCAAATAAATGTGTTAGTCTCCAAGGTGCCCCAAGGACTCCGTGTTGTTTTTGCTGACACAGACTAACACGCCTGCCACTCAGAGCTTTCTCTGGTGTACTTGGACATGCTAAATCACCCGGTGTCTCTGCTCCCTGCCTGGGGAACTCCCAAACCAGCTTCCAAGCAGCCACACAAGCTCTGCCAGCACCAATCCCTATTTGCACAGGCACTGCCAGAGGCAATACCTCTCTGCAAACATTTTTACCAGCACAACTGTGCTGAGGAGAGGAGGCGGCAGCGTCGGCGCCATCACCATGAATTCCCAGCCAGGCTTCTCCAACAGCTGTGACTATTCCCGCAGGCTCACTCAGCAGCGCGCCCTCCCAGAGGGAAAGGCTGGTGCAATTTGCTCACAGCAGGGAGTGAATCACATCGGCCCCTGGTGCTGGCAAGCCCACACCAGGCATTGCACATTTCCAGGGGTGCCTAGAACTCTAGTTCATGGATACAAGCGTTATCACAAACTAGCTGAGCTCCCTGCCAGCGTCCCCGGGGCTGAATCAGCTAGTGCCAGCGTGTGGCACTTTCACTTGCTTGCATTCCCATGGCAGAGCAGGTGTGTGTAGTGATGCCCCTTTCTATGGAAGGAACTTGGGGGAAGGGTCTGAGAATCCCCTGGGATCTGTGGGTCACTGGCAGCCAAGGCCCTGAGATGCTGTTTTCAGTCATTGCTATCCCCCACCCCAGAGTTTAGATTTTACAATGCACCATGCAATGTGGTGGGTGCAAGGGCTAACACACCTGTGGGGAAAGCGCCTGCCCATCTCCTCCTTGAACAGTATCCCAAGGGTTTCTTTCCACTGCCTGCTAAATAAAACTACGATCATCCCACAGCATATCGGGGAAACCCCAGAGCCTGGGAGGTCATGGGAGAATAACCAAGAGAGCCCATCCCACTCCCACACCTGCCCTCCTAGCTCACTGCTTTTATAGCCTCCTGATAGCCTCACTCACACCAGCTGCGCCCAGCCCAGCCTCCCAGGCCTGGCCCTCTTTCAGCAAGAACAGGAACCTGCAGAGATTCTCTGCTGGGGCAGGGTGTTAACCGTCTCTGCCGGTGTGCGCAGAGCCCTCCGCCAATCCAGGGATGAATCCACTTTGTGGAAATGGAACGGAGAGGCCTGGTCTGAAATAGGCAGAGTAAATCTTGAGCCTGGCTGCGCATTGTTGGCCTGGCCGGTCAGCCGTGCAGGGGAATGCCTGGCCTTTGGGCTTGCCCTGGGCTACCACCCTGTCTGACCCAGGGAGCTTGGTCCAGGGGGCTCGGGATGTTCCGTCACACCCTGGCTAGACCCCAGCCTTTTCTCATGCAGCACCCATTGACTGAGCTGTGTTCCTGCTCAGGGCTATCGCAGGCACCCGGGCCGGGCTGGGCTGGGCTGCACAGCGAGGCTGGCGTGGAGGGTGAGAGGTCACTGGAGCCGGAGCAGCTGGGCCGGCCAAGTTACATTGTGCGCTGAGGACAGGGAGGCAGGGCTGGGGGTGAGGTGGGACGCTCCTCTCCAGTCACCCAGGACAGAGCAGGATCAGATGGGCTGCTGGGAACCACAGCACCCTGTGGCCCTGGGGAGGGGGAGGGCTTGCTGGGGTGCTGTGCAGGGGTGCAGCAGAGCCCAGCGACTCGCACCGAGTGCCTCTTTGTTCTCTGATGTCATTGACACTGTCCCCAGTTACGCATCGGCCCCTCCGTCCCGTCCCATAGCCCTGCAGAGTGTCCCCAGCAGCTGGCCTAGGGCCCAGGACAGACCATGAGAGCAGCTCAAGAAGGGCTGGGTGGGGGTCCCACAGGAGATGGTAGGGAGGGTCCCTGGGAGGGCTGGGCTTGAAGGGAGGGCAGGGCACCCGGACAGACCCACGGAGGGAGGGAAAGCCCACGGCCCGTTGCTCACAGACTCCCAGCGTTCGGACTGACTCCGGCATGCATGGCCAGGAAAAGCAGGTGTGCAGGATTTAGAAATTACAGCCCTGCGGAGCCGGGCACCGAGCGGGACGGGCAGTCTGCAGCACTGTGCCATGGGGGGATGGGCCATGTGCATCTGGCCCAGCCGGGGATGCTCCCTGGGGAGGCCTCCAGCTCCGGGGTGGGGGAGCCTTTGCAAGAGGAGACCCCCCCTACCCCCATGAAGCTTTTTGTTGCTGTGAATGCTGTGAGGCCGGCACTGTTCTGCAGCTCCAGCCCTTGGCCTGTCTTAGCTAGGGTTACCATACGTCCGGATTTTCCCGGACATGTCCGGCTTTTTGGGCTCCAAATCCCCGTCCGGGGGGAAAGCCCAAAAAGCCGGACATGTCCGGGAAAATCGGG